>NC_056739.1:205664857-205794857 GCF_019279795.1 Protopterus annectens | reverse complement strand
AGAAGCTTTTTACACCATCGACCAATCCATTATTGAATCTGGGCTTCAACATAATAAAAAACAGAAATGACACTAATGATGCACCTGCACCAGTTGACAAGACTTTTGAGGACTTGTTAAAAGACTTGAATTTCAAAATGAACAAATTGCAACGCCTGCAGTGGCAGAAATTTCATTTAGAGGCATGCCTTGAATATGGTATCGTACCTAGAGGCATGAGAGTTATGTGTATGCCGGCACAAGGAGACCGGTATCCTGATTTGCTTGCCAAATGGCAGGCGTTGAATATTAATACAAGCTACAAATATATGGAATTGCTTATTAGTTTTTTTGCACCAGAAACCGAGTGCTTAAGAGATGAGGTGCAGTTTCTACTACGTAAATTAGAAACTGATTTTATTGATAACAGAAGTATGCAACGCTTACAACAGTCCTGTGTAGTGTTCCAGGACAATGCGGAAAAATTACGCCTTGACAAAATGAATAAAATAAAGAGAGACTTTGAAGATTTCACGAGGGGAAACATTTTTGTTTGGCCGAGACACCCCCGGTCCTCTAGGGACACCAGAGAGCTTGATGAGCGGCCAGTCGAGACACGTCCCACAGTGGGACGTACTGAGTACGTCGGAGTCAACAAGGAACGACACACCACATCAACGGACATCGTCAATTTGATTTCCCCATCCACTTCCTGTTCACAGGGAGGTGACGGTGTCGCCAGAGTTTCTCACAACTCTAATACAACCTTTGATGATGCCATTCTAGCTGACAACATGGGCCGTGCGATTCCGTGTTCCTCTGAGGAATCGTCCACACATACTGTAGGAGTTACCACTGGGTCTGCAATGGTCGAAACCAGGTCCAGAATTGACCAGGACATTGTAGTGGCGGATAAGGGCACTGGAGCGCGACCAAAGGTGCCGCAGGGGCAGAAGCGTTTTTTGGAGCAACTACCAGCCCCCGTCAAGAAGAAAGAGGCCGGAAAAAGATCACAGAGCGACGACAGAGAAGTGGGGAAAAGGAGGAGAACTTTACAATGACTTCTGGTACTCCTTTTGACATTGTCTACAATTTATCATCTCACACTTTAACTGAGGATGAATTGTTCGTCTTGAACAAGGGACTAACTTTTGTGCCTAGCAACAATTGCACACACAATGAGGTAACTATGGACATTATGTTGTTCTGCAGAAATATTATGTTAAAAATGATGTTTGGAAATGACACATCTAGTTGTTTAATACCTAGAAAAGCTAGTGGCTTTGTACCACAACTTTCACCCACTTTACATATATTTTTGAATGCATGTGAGAAGGATTTAGCCAAATATTACACTGAGGGGCATTTTTCCAAATATTATAATTTAACTACGGAGCAGAGTAAAGCCCTGAAAGAATTAGCCAACAATGAATCAATAATAATAAAAAAGGCTGATAAGGGAGGTGCAATTGTTGTAATGGATACCGAATGGTACAACAACAAGATTAAAAACCTGTTGCAAGACGACGTAGCTTACATAGAGATTAATCCGATATATGGGAAATGTATCATAGACAAAGTGCATTTGAAGTTAAAAACCTTGAGGGATAACCTATTTATTACTGAGGATATATTTCAGTTTTTATGGGTGGACAAACCAACCATTCCTTTATTTAAGGCCTTACCCAAATTACATAAGTGTTTGCAAGACCCACCCCTTAGGCCGATTGTATCAGGCAGAGGGTGGGTGACTGAGAATGTGTCCATATGGGTTGATTTTTTATTAAAACCATATATTGAAAAAATGAAAAGCATTTTGATAGACACAGGGCATTTCTTGCAGATCTTGGTGAGTGTCAAAAAACCAGAAAATGTTGACAATGTTCTTATGATTACGTTAGACATTAACAGCCTCTTTACAGTGATCAACAATGACTATGGTATAGGTTCTATAGGTGAGCTTTTAGCCGAATTAGGTGTGACTAACAATAAAATAGATCTCATTAAGGAATTGTTGAGATTGGTATTGGATAATAATGTCTTTTTAGGGGCCAGTTCCATGTATAGGCAAGCACAGGGGGTTGCCATGGGCACCCCCTGTGCCAATACCCATGCAAACTTGGTCCTTTCCAAATGGGAAATAGCCAACATATTGAATGATGAAACTTGGAGAACTTACATTCTGATGTATGTACGGTTTGTAGATGATATTTTTATTCTTTGGAATGGAGATTATGATTCATTTGATAGATGTTTTTCCTATTTACATACCACCACCACATTTCTTAATTTTACAGCCAAGACATCTTACCACAGCATAGAATTTCTAGATGTCAGGGTAATACAGACACAAGAAGGTTTTCCATCTAGCCTATATAAAAAAGATTGTTGGAAAAACACTCTGCTGTCCTATGACAGCATGCATCCCCGCCATCTATTCCCCAATATTATCAAAGGGCAAGTAAGTCGAGCCTCAAGAATTGATACTGATGACATGCAATTTGAACAAGAACTAATTAACCTTACAAGTTATTTTGAACAGAGAGGCTATGGGAAGAATCTGGTTAGGAATGCAATAGATGAGAGCAAAGTTTACAGGCAGACCAAATACAAACCTTGGCTTAAAAGAAATCAGGACCAGACTTTTATAGGGAATGGACAAGACAGTTCACATGTTAGAGGTACCAGGATGATGTTAACCTATGGAAGTAATATTGGTGATATCTGTAACATCATTAGAAATAATTGGAACATCCTAACCAGTGATATGAATCTTAAGGGGCTTATAGATGATAGACCGTATTTCCAATATAGAAGGAACAGGAATTTGAGTGACCTCTTATGTAAAGAGAAAAGTCTCCAAATGGATAGGCCCTTTAAGAGTACAGTAGGGACACTTCCCTGTAGCATGTGTAAAGCGTGCAGTTATATAAATAAGGAGGTCAATTTTTTACACCGAGCCACAGGTAAAAACATTGTCTTTAAAGGTAGGGCCACATGTAGGACCCCCAATGTTGTTTATTTGGCTGAGTGCACAAAATGTTTAAGCTTCTATGTAGGAATGACAACCAATATGTTTAAGGTAAGAATCCTACAACATTTTGGTAGTATTAGGAATAGGGATGATAGTAATGCTTTATACAGGCATGTACATGAATATCCTTCACATAGTTTCTCATTCAGAGTTATTGTCAATGTCAGGTTGAACAAACAGGGGGGGGACATTAAGTTACAGACAGCTTTGGATGAAACAAAATGGATTGTGGATCTGATGGCACACATACCCCCTGGCCTCAATGATGGTTATCCCTTTAAAACCCACACTTTTGAATAGGCGTATGCATCATTAAGCTTTGAAGAAGCTCATTGGTTGACTATTATATAAAAAGAAGTTGTATCTAACATTTGATGTCTGATGAAGGGTGTAACCCGAAAGCGCTTACTTTTTTATCTTTTTTGTATCGAGATTACAGTGTGTTTTTAGAGTTTATTAAATGGTTTTATAGTTAAGCAGCAGTGTCCTGCCACTTTTCTTTTTGTTTTCAATCCCTGTCTCCATAAGAGCATTTCACCCTGTTCCTGCAGAACAGATACGCCAAGGTTTTTATTCCAGACTTTTCCTGGTACCCAGAAAAGAGAGCATCTGGCACCCAATCTTAGATCTATCCATTCTAAACAACTTCCTGGTGGTACCAAAATTCAGAATGCTCACCCTACAGCAGCTTCTACCTATGCTGTCCAAAGATGCCTGGTTAGCCACCCTCGACCTACATGAAGCCTATCTTCACATCTATATTAGGGACACATGCAGGAAATACCTGTGGTTCAGGGCAGGATCTATGCGTTATCAGTTCTCTGCAGTTCCCTTTGGCTTATCCACTGCTCCCAGAGTCTTCACAAAATGGCTGGCTCCAGCCATTGCCTCTTGCAGGCAGAGAAGGATTAAAATATACCCTTACTTGGACGACTGCCTGATTCAGGCAGACAGTCAGGAAAAGCTGCTGCAGCACCTGACATTTGTTAAAGGACCTTCTAACCTCCCTGGGGTTACACTATCAACAAAAATAAATCAAAACTAGTCCCCACTCAAAAGATTGTATTCCCGCGTGCAAGTTTGGACACAGCATCCCAGATGGCATTCCTTACTCCAGAAAAACAAGCCTATCTGACAGGCTACTTCGCTCAAATGGCCACCAGAACACAGTTGTCCACAAGGAAAATCCTGCAGGCTCTAGGGTTCATGGGCTCCTGCATTCTTCTAATTCCATATGCCAGACTGCATATGAGGAAACTTCAGTGGTACTTAAAAAGTCTTTGGTGCCAACATTTTCAGGACCTGGAAACCATCATACCTTGTCTCAGGACAGAGTTTTTTTATTGAGCAACAGCATGCAACCACAACAAGGGACTTTCTTTTACACAACCCCACGCCACCTAGACCCCAACCACAGACACATCAGACTATGCCTGGGAGGCACATCTGGACGGCAGGTGCATACAGGGACACTGGAGCCCAAATCAAATTCATCTGAACATCAACTAAAAAGAGATTTCATCTGTTAAGCACACACTGACAGCTTTCAGATCCCTACTTTCACCAGGGCCCCTTCCAGTAAAAACAGACAACACCACAGTGATGTGGTACATCAACAAGCAGGGGGGAACCCACTCTGCAGGCTAGCCATGACCCTGTGGAACATGGCCTTGGCTATGCATATTCACCTGCAAGCACAGTTCCTGCCAGGCAAACAAAACTCCCTGGCAGACAACTTAAGCAGAAATCTCCTAGACCCTCACCAGTGGCAATTAGACCTCAACACCTTCAGTCTTCGAACCCAGAAAAAGGGGTACCCCGATGGTGGACCTGTTTGCCTCGCCCTACAATCACCAGCTCAGCAAATTCTGCACCAGGGTACCTCACAGCAAAGCCTGGAAAATGGATGCCCTATCCTTCCAGTGGGTAAACCTCTCAATCTATGCATTTCCCCCTCTGCCTCTTCTTACAAGAGTACTACTCAAGATAATACAGGAAAGACAAAGGGCAATCCTGATTACCTCAGACTGGCTACGCCAACACTGCTACCCACTACTGTGCAGTTTGTCACCGGTGCCACCTACCCCAGATCCCAACCCTCTTCACTCAGCAGTTGGGACAGATCTTGCATCCGCAACTGCAAACCGTGAACCTTGCAGCCTGGCTTATTCCTTGAATTCTCCTCCAGTGGCCACCCTAATCAAGCAGGTGCTGGACGTCATTCGTGAAGCCAGAAGACCCAGTACAAGGAAGTCCTATGCTGATAAGTAGAAAAGGTATTGTTCCTGGATTCACTCTAAAGGAGCGGACACTGCACAGCCCTCCTTACCTGTCATCCTGGATTACCTAGCAGACCTACTCCACAGAGTCCTATCCTTCTCTTCCATTAAGATCTATGCCTTTGCCATCTCTGCTCATTACAGCACTGAGCCACTTCTCTTTTCTCACCCTCTCATGAAACAGTTCCTGAGAGGCGCTAACAACTTAAGCCCACCAAGAAGAGCCCCCCACCCCTGCTTGGGACCTTAAATTTGTGCTGGAAAAGCTCATGCTATCCCCCTTTGAGCTTGCACCATCAGCAGAGTTAAAATTCCTCTCTTGGAAAACAGCCTTGCTTCTGGCCTCACTTCAGCTAGAAGAGTGTCTGAGCTACAAGCACTTACGGCTGTGGAATCATTCATTATTTTTCATACTGACAGTGTCTCCCTCAGGACTAATCCTACTTTTATGCCTAAAGTGGTGTCCTCTGTGGCTCTTAGTCAATCTGTCCATTTGCCCACCTTTTTCCCTAATCCTCAAAATAAGGGGGAAAGGATCCTGCACTCTTTAGATGTGCACAGACAGCTTAGATTCTACCTTAATGGGACTAAGCCGTTCAGGAAATCTGACCAAGTTACTAGTCAGCTTTGCACCAGGGGCAGAGGGCAAGGCCATATCAAAACAAAGCATCTCCAAATCGATAGCACACTGTATTTCTGTTACAAACACCATGGGAAACCACCCCTTTAGGGGGTCAGAACGCGTTCCACTAGGGCAACTTCAACCTCTACAGCATTCCTGAGGGGAGTCCCTACCAGGGACATTCTGGAAGCTGCTACTTGGAGTTCTGTTCACACCGTCACCAAAGATTACCACCTGCCTATCTTCTCCAAATCCAGAGCGGGTTTTGCAACAGCAGTCCTGCAGGGCATATTAGCCAGTCCCAACTCTTCTTGACTGCCACCACCCATTCTTCAGCTTTGGGAATCAACCCAAGTATGATGAATGCAACAGTGAAACACGAAGAACATAGTACAGTTGTGTACACTTACCATAAATGTAGATGCTTGAGTGTATTCACTGTTGCAGTCCTGGTTTCCCACCCTCCAGCCCCCTTTGTCTCTTTCTCTCCTTCTCTTTTTCTCTTACTCACCCCTTACAGGGCTGTTGGTATTTACTTTTTACTGGGGGGTGTTTTTTCCACCTTAACCTTGCTCCCTATTTGGGGGCTCCTGGCATTTGGGGCAAGAAAAACTGGTGTAATGGCATTGGCTGCCTGTTTTTATACCCCTAATAACCTGACGTCATTCATGAAGCGACAGCAACCAACACAGAAATACTAAGTCTCTGGTATTTGGGCTGACTCAGAGCTACCTGCTGGCAGATAACCCAACTGTGATGACTGTAACAGTGAATACATTCGAACATCTACATTTATGGTAAGTGTACACAACTGTACTTTTGTGGCCTTTGCAGGACCCAGATTGAGTAAACCTGTCTCCAAAGTGACTCTATCCTCCTGGCTTAGAAACATCATTACCTTCATCTACCATCAGAATAAACCGTCCTTACCTTCCAGAGTAAAGGCTCATTCCACTAGGTCGATGACTACTTCTGTGGTTTTTCATTCCAGAGCCTTTATGGATGATATCTGTGCAGCAGCCACTTGGGCAAGACCTCATACCTTTATCACTCATTACAAATTGGATTTGGCCTCCAGGGGACAAGCATCTTTTGGTTCTATGGTGCTCTGGAATATCCTTCATTAAGGCCACCCAGGACTCAAGTAGCTGGAAGACTCAGTCCTATCAGTAAGGAATGAATAAAGATTTACTACATCAGATAAAGAAGTTATGTCTTAACATAATGTTCCATCTGTGTTGTAGATCTTAATTCATTCATTACTTCCCGCCCTCCTTCCCCCTGCCTGGACTCCTGGTGGACTTTAGGAACTTCTGATTAAGGTATTTGCTCAGACAGAACCTCCTATCTCTCTTATTGTCTCTATAATAATATAGGTGCAGGCAAACTCGATCTGAAGAGACTATGAGAGGGGCATTATGGGTAGGTCTTAGCTGAGAGTTTTTGGCTGGCGTGAGCTTGGAAATGGCCGTGTCGGTTCCGAGGACGGAACCGAAGCCCTATCAGTAATGAATGAGTAAAGATCTACAACACAGATGGAACGTTATGGTAAGACATAACTTCTTTTTAGACTTGGTCTTCCAGGCAACTTCCTTATTTTCTTCCACGCCTGATTCACCTACTAAACCCCAGGTGGTTTGTAGCTCTCCTTAGCAACATAAGTAGCCAGATATTCTATAAAATACAGCTGTGATGCTATTTGAGGCTTCAGCCAGATCTGATGCCTCAGCTTCTGTACTGTGCAGATACTCCTGGCTCAGATTGCATCCACTCCCTGATGATTTTAAAAACAAAGTCTGGGCTGCATCCTTAGACAACAAATTCCTATTTGGCAGAAAGTCCGCAGAACTATTTAAAAACCTACAGAAAAAAAGCAAGGAACTCAAGTGCCCTCAAACATTTGTTGGTTTCACCATTTCAAGTTTTATAGAAACTACCCTGCTAAACCCTCATTTGTCCAGAGTGCCTCTGCCCCTTCTTCCTCCTCAAAACACAGGAAAGAGTCTAGAAAACAGCATCCCCCAGGTCTGCCTCTGCACAGCCCACCTCAGGCAGCCCTTTCCAGATAGGCCCAGTAATGTGTGGCTGCTGCTAAGCTACCTTCCCCTATCCCACCCGCCTTTCTCACCATCTACCCAGCTGGCATGAAA
Organism: Protopterus annectens; assembly: GCF_019279795.1. Taxonomy (NCBI): domain Eukaryota; kingdom Metazoa; phylum Chordata; order Ceratodontiformes; family Protopteridae; genus Protopterus; species Protopterus annectens. The sequence goes on along the minus strand of NC_056739.1, from coordinate 205,786,793 downwards.
TCACTCCAGACCGATGAGTATTGTCCATAGTGGAAAAAGGATCCCTTATGACCTGGCAGGAAAAACCCATACCACAAGGCATACCCTTTCTTCCCAAAAAACAGCTATGCCTAATACCCCAGATCATCGTAGATCTGCTTTCACAAGGAACCAGAGAAAGGGTCCCTGCAGACCAAGAAAGATGGGGGTTCTAATCTAGGCTTTTTTTTTATCCCAAAAAAGGATGGCCCTTGGAGACCTATCCTGGACTTGTCCCTGTTAAACTCCTTCCTGCAGGTTCCATCCTTACGCAAGTTATCCCTTCAAACCCTTCTTCCTCTACTGCCAGCCATTGCATTCATGGCCATTTTGGACCTGAAAGAGGCATACCTCCATATCCCCATCCATCCGCACTACAGAAGGTTTTTATGCTTTGCTGTGCCATCATCACACTTTGTTTACTGCCTTGCTCTTTGGTTTATCTTCTGCATCAAGAGTCTTCACAAAGTGTCTCACCCCAGCAGTAGCCTACTGCAGAACAAAAGGTATTCACATCTACCCTTACCTGGATGACGTCCTCATTCTAGTAGAAGAGGCAAGTATTCTCAGGACTCTCTCAGAATTTACTATGTCCCTTCTCCAGAGTCTGGGGTTTACTCTCAATCTGTCAAAATCCTCTCTCATTCCAGCCCAAGACCAAACCTTTTTGGGATGCAGAATACGGACAGACCTGATGAAGCTTTCCTTCCTCAAGACAAAGTCTCCACCCTCAGCAGTTTCTTTCAGGAGGTGCTTCTTGTTAACCACATCTCGGCCAGGCAATTCCTCGGGCTTCTAGGCCTCGTGGCAGCTACTCGTCCTATGTTGCCCCTGGCCAGACTGCACAAGGAAGTTCCAGTGGTACTTGAAAAATGTCTGGTCCCAACACAATCACCCCTTGGTATTTCAGATGCCCTTCCTACCCTGCCTAAAGACAGCGTTGAGGTGGTGGATTCATCAAATAAAGCAGAATCCAGGCCTCCTTTTCCAACCCACCAAATCAATGCAATTCTTGCACACACATGCTTCGGGTCTAGGGTGGGGGGCCCACTATGAATGGTCTCAAGGTTCAGGCTCAGTGGGAGCCCTCCCTCCAGAAAAAGCATATTAGTGTGAAGGAAATGATTTCTCTCCTTCTAGACTTAAAGACCTTCCTGCCACTGATGCAGGCAGTCCCCCTCCAAATCTTCACAAGCAAAACAACTGTGATGTGATAAATCAACAAGCGGGGGCACCAGATCCTACTTACTGTGCAGGCTTGCAACACAGGCATGGGAGCTGGCCACCCAGTACAGTGTCATTCTGCAGGCGGTTTACATTCCATCTCAAGACAACCATCAGGCAGATGCTCTCAGCAGATCTTTCTGTCAGCATCATGAGTGGATGTTGCACAGAGATGTGTTCTTGGATATTGTCCACCGATGGGGCACCCCACAGATAGATCTCCCCTCAGAACAGTCAGCTTTAGCTTTTTTGCTCCAGAATCCCCTCCCCACTAGCTTGGAGAGTGGATGCCTTTTCGATTTCTTGGAAGAGGATGTTTCCCCCTCATTCAGAATGTACTGCTAAAAATCCAGAAGGACAAGCCAAAAATCTTCTTGGTGACTCTCTATTGGTCCTGTGGTTTGGAAGTTGGATGCCCTATCTTTTTCTTGGAAGGAGATTTCTTTACACTCACTCATTCCAAAAGTCATGTTCAAAATTCACAGGATGCTCCCAAAAGCTTGTTAGTGACTTCCTTTTGGCTGAGTCAGTATTGGTTCCCTCTTCTGTATTTAGCCAAGGGCAATCATCACAAGTTAACTACAGGGTGGACCTACTCTCACAAGACAAGGGATCCCTTATCCATCCCCACCTGTCCACTCTTCAACTGACTGTGTGGGTGATGTGCTTGGAGTCATGCAGGAGGCCAAGAAATCCTACTTATCCAAGTGGAAGAGGTTTTCTGTTTAGTGTTTTTCTCATAACCTGCAACCACTTTGTAGGTGTTCCTTTGGTTCTCTTATCTAAGTGAATTGCTCAAAGCTGGATTGGCTTATTCTTCTGTTAAGGCCCACTTATTAGCTATCTCTGTTTGTCTACCTTTATAACCTCCTTTAGTTTCTAGGTTTGAAGCTAAACAATTCCTTAAAGGCATCCTTCATATTAGGCCTCCCAGGAAGCCTGTTCCTCCTCCCTGAGACCTTCATTTTGTTTTGGAAAAATTGACTCGGGCTGCTTTTGAGCCTGCAGCTTCAGCTTCCTTACAACATTGCTCTTGAAAGACTGTACTTTTGTTAGCCATTGCTTCTGTCAGATGGGTGTCTGAACTTCAAGCCCTTATGGCTTGTCCTCCTTTTTTGGTGTTTTAAAAGGACAGGGTGCCCTTGAGTACAAATCCTTTTTATGCCCAGTGTGGTGAATGAGTTGTCCCTTAATCAGTCTGTTCATTTACCCACTTTTTTGCCTTCTCTGCAGTCTGCCAGTGAGAAGGTGCTGCACACATTGTCTGTGCATAGACAACCCCAATTTTATTTGTGTAAGACTAAGATTTTTTGTTAATCTGATCAGCTTTTATCCTATATCCTCAGGATTGGCTGTGCCCAAGCAAACTATTTCTTCTTGGATTTCTAAAGCCATTTCTTTTTGTAATTCTTTTCATGGTAAGAGCCTTCCTTCTGTTAAGGGCTCATTCTACTAGAGCTGTGGCTTCTTCTGGTACTTTTTTTTAAGGGTTTGGATACTAACTCTATTCTTGAGGCAGCTACCTGGACTACTGTGCATACATCTATCAAGCACTACAAGTTGGATGGAATTTCCAGGGCTAGAGTTGGTTTTGTTAAAGCTGTCCTTCATGGCTTCCTAGAGAGCTGTGCTGGTCTTTCCTCCCCCCCCCCTTCTTCCTGAGCTTTGGCACTCTTCCTATTGTAATGAATACAGCAACAGTGAAATGAAAGGGCATAGTACAGTTGTGTTAAATCTTACCATAACCGTAGATGTCTTCACTGTTGCAGTATTCACTCCCTCCCTCTGCCCCTGGTCCATTTCCATTTCTCTTCTGGATGTACCGATTACCTCTACTTGGGGCTCTCAGTTCTGAGGATGGTGCATCCAGACATCAGCTTTATGCCCTGTGCTACACAAGGAACATACATGTGACATATAGCGTACCTTAAAGCAACCTAAATGCTTTGGTATACTGGCCGAATGTCAGGCTGCCCTTGGCAAGGGATCTCTCTTGTAATGAGTACTGCAACAGTAAAGACAAAGACAATCTACCGTTAAAGTAAGGTTTTACACAACTGTACTTTACCTCTGCTCCCAGAGTCATTCTTGTCAGTATCATAGACCAGCACTTCCCTACAACTTCTATAGCCAGCCTGATTGGGATGGGAATCTTGAAGTCCACGCATCACATCTCTCCAAGGCCATCACAGTGCACATAATCTATCATATTAACTTGTCTAAACCTCAGGGACCTCCAAAACACAACACAGGTGCAAAACACACACTGTAAGACATACAGATCTGCCTTTTACCAGGCTGAACAAGGGAAAGAGTGATGGTTAGTTGCTTGTCTGGTGCCAGGATCAGTCAGATCCATGCATGCACTCAAGTTCTTGATCAACAAGTACCAGTATGACTCTGTCATAGTTCATGCCAATGTCAGTGCCATGAGGTGTATTTCCCTGGATTATATGAAGAGAGACATGAAGGAGCTCTCAGTCTGTGTCCAAGGCAGGTACGAGCTTAGCATTGAGCTACTTTCTGCAAGGATGATGCTGTGATGTAAGCAAAAAACTGACTTCAGTAATTGGCTTAGTTTTTGGTGTCATTCAAAGGGGGTCCAGTATTTATCAGCCTGGGAGGTTATGGTCAGCAGACAGTGCCGCTTCATCAGGGATGGCCTATATCTGTCCCTGTGGAGTTTATTAGCAGAGAGAGTGTCCGCCTCCACAGTGTCTTTTTTTTAGGTAGTGGCTGATAAACCTACCAGCATAACAAAACAAGCAAAGAAAAATATGAAGCTGTTAATCAGTGCTAGGAGTCTAATCAAAAAACTTCATTCCTTATAAGCCATTCTCACCCTGGAAGACATTGACATCTGTAGTGGCTGAGACTTAGTTTAAAATAGCAGAGAGCACTCTGAGCAGGACTATGATGCCTTCCACACATTTATACCACTCCTGTTTAGACCAGCTACTGTGCAGTAGGGGAAAGGGTGGAGGTGTGTCAGTCTACATCCAGAAGAGACTCGTATCAAGGCTGGTGTAAAGCAGCATGATACACTAGATCTTCTTCATGTCCAAGTAGCTATCAGGAAGGTCCCATACCATATATTAGCTAGTCACAGAACTCCCGGTATGACAAAAGAAAGCCAATATGCCTCTCTACAGGAGCTAGAATCACTCTGTATTAAACCCAGTGCCATTTTCCTTGGTGACCTAAACTGTCCAAGTATAGACTGGGAAACCTACACCACCACTAGTGTACAAGCCCAGAGATTCCTGGACTTTGTCAATACAAATGTCCTGGAACAATTCCCACTAGGGGGAATAACATCACAGATTTTGTCCTTACTTATATGGGAGCATCTTGCATGCTTCATTGCATATCTTAATCATTTGTTAGGTCTGATCATAAAGCAGTGTCCTTCGAAATAAAAATTAAACCAGACATCCCTTTCAACCAAGGTACTGTGAGCAGTTTCTGTAAGGCAAACTACCTAGTGATACTTGGGCAAGCTTCAAATCCCCACCAAATCCAGTTAACTCTACTGAATACTCAGAAATGTACACCACCATTCTATACCGGCATATAAGTAGCTGCATAGATGCAGCTGTACCCCATATGAACAAGTGCAGCGCAAACCTCAGAAACAAGCCCATATGGTGGAACCATAATATCAACAAGCTTTGTAATAAAAGGAAAATAATTTGGACCAAAAGTAAGAAGAGTAATTCTCAGAATGTTAGATTCCTTGTCATTGAAATAAACAACTCAGGAGCTTAATAAAATCCACCAAAACCAAGTTTGTGGTTAAACTAGCTAGCCAAGCAAAAGATAGTCACAAGGCATTTTTGTACCCTTGTTCATAATCTTGAGAGCACAAAGCATCAATGCACTGAGCTGATTGTGAATTATGTTACCTACACTGAGGCTGAAGGTATAGCAAACCTACTGGCCAATAAAATGATCTCTTAACTTTACCCCCCTGTTTTCTCTTCTCCATCTCTCCTGTAAGATGTACCCTAAACTGACTCCTCTCCAGCTATCACACAAGATCAAGTCCTAGACGTACTATCAAAAGCTAAAAATACTTCATTGATGGGTCCTGACAATATACTTGGATGCATCATAAATATCATGAAGCACAATTTAGCCACACTTCTAACAACACTGTTCATTCTCAGCCTCCATGCAGGTTTTGTACCAAGCAAATGGAGAGTATCTACAGTCATTTTCCTGCATAAGGGAGGACCTATTACAGACCCATAAGTCTGACCAGCCTGTTATGCAAAGCCATGGAAAGACAATCAATCCGGACATGGGGAACCTCCAAACACTGGACCTGTTTCAGTTTGGATTCTTCAAGGGCAAGTCATGCTTACTCAACCTGGTATATTTTTTTAAAGGTCATCATGAAGGCAAATGGTACACACCACATATTTCAACCTCACCAAGCTTCTGATAAAATTCCCCACTCAGGCATAGTAGAAGAGCTAAATAAACTGGGAATAAACCCATGTTGCCCACTGGATTGCCAGCTGGCTCAGAGATGGACACAGGTAGTCAAAATAGGGGAAGTTCCCACCACAGAGAGACCAGTCACCAGTGGAGTCCCCCAGGGTTTTGTGCTAAGACCTCTTGTGTTTGGCATCTACTTTTTTCGAAGTCAAAGTCAATACAAAGGTCTCTGGCTGACAAAGTTTGCAGATGACTGCAAGCTAGGAGCAGTCCTTGACTCCCCAAATGACTTGGCCATCCTACAAGGTTTGTCTTAAATAAATAACTGGTGCCAAAATCATGGACTGAAACTCAAATGCATATTATCCTTTGGGAAGTCATGTACCCCCAGAGAACTATTCTATTGACAATACGCACCTAAGAGTTGACCCAGTTGCTTGGGATTTGGGAATTTATCTGGACATTGACCTAACTTGACCAAACGTGTCTGTTGTAAGAAAGTCCTTCTGCCTTGCTCAGCATATCAACAAAGGGGTTGCGTCTAGCTGTGTGTGGACGTCTTTGTCCACCCCAGCCCCCATTAGGACAGTCATTGAATATAATGCCCCCTTTGTCCATCAGAGATACCGTACTAAAAGAATACAAGAGCTGAACAACATGTCCTCCATGGAGCAACTCAAAGCCCTGTCACTGTACTCTGTATCCTTCAGACTGCTAAGAGGTGACCTGTGTCTGGCATACAAGGTGTCCTCTGACCCATTACTTGTGGATATACTGTTTGTTAGCAAGTCATATGGCATCAGAAATACTCAGTCTAGGGATATAAACCTCTTCTGCAACATCAGCAAAACAGTTATACCACTGCTCTGGAACAGTCTCCCCATACAAAAACAAAGTTCATCCCTTTCCGTTTTCAAGCATAGCTTAGATCTGTGGATGCAAAACAGAAAATTTACCCCACGACTGCCCCTTGTACTACTAATGGATAGAGGCAATTGCTAAATGCTTATCCCTTGCATGGGTCCCCCGCAAATTATATATGGTATGATCACATTTATTCCCATTAGGAACAATATGGGATGGGTAAGGCCAATCTATAACCAAATGGGATTGATTGTTTCAAGCACAAAAAGAGAAATTGGCTGGACTTAGCTAATGTTGTACTGATTTATGAACCTGTAATCCACTGTAGCCAGAGTTGTATATCTTGCATTATTATTTTTTTAGTTTTACGTCTGAGTTCAGTAGTCACTACCAACTGTGGTATTTTTTTAATCTTTTGGATTTGAATCTGCACTTCAAAGGAGCATTCTTTAGAGCAGTCACTAACCTTACTACAGCCAGGCTTCTCCAAAAGGGTCTGAGATGTACTGGTTTCTCCTACCAGGAGTATTAATTAGGAATCAGAATTAAGGACAGTATTTTCTTTACTGTTTTAAATAACTTTGCTTAGTTCATAAAGTTAATTATATTTCTTAAATGTAAACAATTTTTGTATGTGATGCAGTCTTGAGTGAATTGTTTTGTTAGACGTTTATAAAGTTAAACTGGAAGTTGTTACAACTTTTTATATTGATAAAGGAAAAAAAGTTGATTATATGGTGTGTAGCCTGTGGCAGTTGTGAGTGCAGCTACTTTTGTAGGTTTTCTCCTTAGTGCTAGAGATCAGCTGCTGACATTACTTTACTCTTCTACTTAACTGTATCACTTAACATTTGGAATATTGTATCAGTTTTGTTTCTGTATGTTCCATTTTCACATATTCTAAGTGTGTGTGTGTGTGTGTGTGTGTGTGTGTGTGTGTGTGTGCTCGTGTTTGTGTTGTACTGAGTTATGGCCAAGATATTAACTGAAAAAGATCCTGCACCAACCACAAACCCAGTTAAATAACTTTTTTTTTAAATGTGTCTGCTGGACCTACAGAGCAAGTGAAAAAAAGCATTGATTATAAGAAAGTGTAAGCTAAAGAAAAAAAGAAAAAATTGTGAACAAGGCAGACAGAAGGCTATGTTATATGGGTTGGAGACAGTGGCATTGACAAAAAGGCAGGAGTTTGAGCTGGATGTGGCAGAGTTAAAGATGTTAAGATTTGAACTGGGTGTGACAAGGGTGTACAGGATTAGGAATAAGTATATTAGAGGGTCAGCCCAAGTTGGAAGGTTTGGCGACAAAGCCAGAGAGGCAAGATTACGTTGCTTTGGACATGTGCTGAGGAAGGATGCTGAGTATATTGGGAAAAAGATGCTAAGGATGAAGCTACCAGGTAACAGGAAAAGAGGAAGGCCTAAGATAAGGTTTATGGATGTGGTGAGAGCGGACATGCAGGTGGTTGGTGTGACAGAGCAAGATGCAGAGGACGGGAAGAAATGGAAACAGGTGATCCGCTGTGGCAACCCCTAACGGGAACAGCCGAAAGAAGAAGATGATGTGAACAAGGCAGACAGAAGATGGCTAAGAAAAACAAGAAAGTCACGTAAAGCCTAAAATTCTGGTTCTCTTGTACATGTGGCAGATCAGCCTGGGGAAGGCAAAAATAGTGCATTATCTAAAAGTGAGAAGACAGATGTAGTCTCAGTTTAAAAATCTTGTATGAAGAGGCAGATAGTTCAACTTTTGAGACAAAAATAGGTGTGAGGGGAAGAATAACCATCCTAATGAGTCAGAGCATTTGTAGAATGCTAGTTATTGTAGGTGTTTTTAATGTTCATATTTTGTGCTATGATCTGTGTACAGTGATTTTTCAGGTGGCTACCATACAAAACACTGCATGAAGTTCTGTGAAAGCCAAATGTGATTGTCAGAAGAGTGAAACACATTGTGCAAAAAAGGAGTTTTAAGTGTACACAGTCTAGGATTATGTTACTGTGTCATATTTCGCTTACACCAAGGTACAATAGTCTCTGACTTAGTAGGTGCAAGTTGCAGGATATCTGAGGTGCTGAAGGACTCCCCCCTTAAAATGAATACAAGTTTTCATGTTTGCTGCTCTCCATTTGATTCTCCGTTTATTTTTCATAATTGTGCGACTCTCGATTCCAGTAGGGAGTAGAGTTTTAGCATTATGGGAGTTCTGAGAGATTTGATTAGCTTAACAAAAAAAAGACAAGGGGGTGAGTGACTGGAAAATGGAGCACTAGACAAAGGCTGCTATTAATAGAGCCATTTTGTGGTTCAAATTACAACCTAAGCCCAGTCTGGTAACTGGGTCATATATTAATTTAAATGAGGGGGGAGAGGCTGGACAAATCTCTCTTTCTGAGAAAAACTGCAGTGCGGTAGCACTCCCAGATTCAGATGTCTTTAACCTAGCTAGAAGAAGTCATAATGTGGAAACTTTTTCTGTGGCACAAGGTACAAGTGCAAATTAGTACAAGTTTAAAGAAAGGAAGCAAGCTATTCAAAAATCTGCAAAATAACCACATTTTCTTGCTGTCTATAGAGAATTTTTCTGCAACAGTGAAGGATTTTCACTAATGTTCAGCTGTGACCAGACTAGGTAAGTGGTGATTAGTCAATATGAATACATGCTTGAGCTGAGAAAGGTCAAATATAGTACTTGGCAATTTTTATACTTCATTCACATGTGATTGTAGTGAGGCTTTACCTCCAAGCCAAGTTGGAGGATAATCTCAAGTCTACTAAAGAAGCCAGAGTTTTAGGAACAGCTGTAGAGAGTAACTGAAAATCAACTTAAATGGGATTCTTGGAAAGGAAATACCAAAGACAGACTTTCCTAGTAGACTTGTGGAGGTCTTTTAAGTAAATATGTGGGGGAATTCTGAAGCTGCAAAGATGTACCAGCAGAGCTAAGAGAGAAAGTATCGTAGAAGCAGTGACAGTGATAAGAAGAATAAAATGTCAGATGGTGATGACAAAGTACATACCAGATAGTGTTTTATTCAGAAAGTAGATGAGGCTGGATAGATCAAAATGCAGAAATTAGTGAGGACAGTAATACATTTCTGGCCTTCAAATTAAGCATAGGAGCCACTTAGGTAACGAGAGGACAGAGGTACTTCAGTAGGTCATAGGAGCACTCTCAAGTGTTTTTTTTTTATAACCTGTATGCAAAGTAGATGAAGAGGTAACAGAAATGATCCTTCTAAAATGCAAATCTTGTACATGTTTATGTCAAGACTTGCTTAATACTACAAATAATGAAGTCAGAAAAGCCATTGAGAAAAGGGAGTTTGGAAGGCAGATAAGGCCTTTTGCCCTGATAGTCTGTGATTGAAAGATTTGCATAAGAATAGCAAACAAGGCAGAACAATTATTGCTGCATTTCATAATCATATTATGCACATTCTCTATAATTAAACAGGACACTTAGTAACAGTATTCACCATATCAGGTCAAGGTAATTCCTATTGCACAAACAGTAGGTCAGATATCCCTCTTACTGAATGACATTACACTTTATCCACCAGTCACTGAGAAAAGGTTAAAAACCTGGTTCAATAACTTGACAAATGCTGCACTTGCATCTTTATGCCAGGTAAAAAAAAAGGAGTAGACAGTGTGGAAAAACTTCCTTAAATCAAGTTAGATATAAAACAAACCTCTTAATAGAGCGAGTACTATAGCGATTGATATTTTCAGGACATTTGGTGTGGTCATATGGGAGTATCAAAGATTGCTGATTCAGAAATATGAACTTTGAGATCCCCTTTTGTAGTCTGCTGCATGCATGGTATAACTGCAGCAGATCAGTAGTTATAGTATATGGGCAGCTTAGCTCCTTCCGTCTTTTGCTTAAGTTGGAGAAGCAGAAAGGATTGCCTACTGTCTCTGCAGCAGTTTCTGTTATTGCTGGTTCTAATAATTAAAACTGCATGGTTTTAGTGAATCTCAGAGGGTTATAAGTTGGGTGTACAGGCAGAGACAGAACTCTAGTTTATGCAGACATTCTTGGGGCATACCCATGCCTTGTTACTCCAGTCTATGTATTTTATTTTTATTTATTTATTGTCATTTGTTAACCGGATTGGTCCAACTGAGCCAAAGGCCCATTTTCAGTGGAGACCTGAGAAGAAAAGTTCCAATTACAAATTACAGTCATACACAAGTAATTCAGTCATATAAAAAAAAAGAAATTACATCTCAAAGAGAGTTAATACAACAAAGATAACACAATTAAAGTTAAGTACAGGTTTTTGTAAAAAAAAAAAAAAAAACACGAAATAATGTACATTATCAACAAAATGGAAGGGCAGTTAGGGGAAAAAATAGGAGTTAATTTGCACTTGGAGGGAGCTGTGGAAGTTTTCCCATGGAAGAGAGAGTAGTAATAAGAGAAGAAAGGGGAAAAGATGGTAAGTAAAAGGAATATGCTTTTAAGAATTCAGGTTGGAGCTAGACAGGGACAGGACCAGGTGTTCTGTAGGTAATGCTTGAGTGCTAGTTTGAATTGTGATTTATGGGGGATAGTTTTTAAATTGTAGGGCAGGGAGTTCCAGGAGCGAGCAACTGAGTATTTATATGACTTGCCAATGTTTTTAGATGGTTTGTATGTATCCAGCAGATGTTTATTTGATGAACGGAGTTGCTGTCAGGGGTTATGTTGTGATACAATATTAGAGATAGAGAGGCAGGATGTAGGGCTGTAAAGAATAGAGTGGATTGCAGCCAGTTGTGGAAGGTGAAGTTGATTTTTTAATTCTGGCCGTTGTAAAGATGTAAGGGCAAGGCAGTGATGGGATTTGTAGGGGAGGTTAGCAGCAAATTTAGCCATTTTATTGTAGGTTCTATTTGCTGAGAAGAAGGGGAAGACTGAAGGTTAGTTAGGACTGGCGCTCCATATAGTAGACTGAGTAAGACGAGAGATAAGGCTAGGGTGGGTTTAGAGGAGTTGGAGAGAAATTTGTGATTTCTGTATAATAGGCCAAGTTTTTGATGATTTTTTTTTATGCATAAATTGATGTGAATGCCAAATTTTAGTTCATCGTCGATGGTAACACCGAGTAGCTTGGTATGTAGTTTTGGTTTGATGACGGTGTTGTTAATGTTAAGTGGGGTAATGGTGAAGGTGGATTTATGTTGTGCAAGGTTTATTTGAAGGAATAATAAGAGTTTAGTTTTGGGGGGGTTTAATATTAATTGGTTGTCGGTGAGCCAGGTCTCTCTGGATGTGAAAGTATCTTGGGTATGAGAAAGGAGTTCAGGGATGGTGTTGTCTGTGGTTATGAGGCTGGAGTCAGCATATTGTAAAAGGGTTGAGAAGTTAGTAGCGGAGTTAAGTTATTAGTAAAAATGTTGAACAAGAGGGGACCCAGGATTGAGCCTAGGGGAACTCCTGTGTTGATGGGCAGAAAAGGAGAGGTGGTGGTTTGCCAGCGTATAGATTGAAGTCTGTTAGACAAATAACTAGAGAACCAGGATATGGAGAGGGGGAAGAGATGTAGGTCTGAAAGTTTAGTTAACAGTTTAGAGTGGGAGACTGTATCAAAGGCTTTGGAGAGATCAAGAAGTAGGAGAGAAGTAGGTTATCATGGGCTTCTGCCACTGTTTGATTGAATGACAGAAGTGCAGTAGATGTGCTGTGGTGAGGCCTAAAACCATGTTGAGAGGGAGTGAGAAGATTATTTTCAAGCAAGTATTGGATTAGCTGGGAGTGAATGCATTTTACAAGTTTACAAGTATCTTGGATAGTGGGGATAGTATAGCTATGGGACAATAGTTTGAGGGGTCTGTGGAGCTACCTCCCTTTTGGAGTGGGATTGTGTAAAAGGATTTCCATATGTTGGGGACGATAGCCTCGGTAATGGAGCAATTTATAAAGGAGATGGGAAACAGGATGGCAGGAGAAAGTGTTAGAGGAAGCGGGTCTGTGAGGTAGGAGCCGGGAAGAGGGGGTGGGACATTGTTGAGTTAGTCCCAGATTTGTCACTGAATTACTTATTTAATAGTGTAGCAGTTTCTGTGGCAGTATTGTGAGGGAAGGGGGTTGGGAGTAGGAGAGGTGCTAGGGTGGAGAATCTTATTGATAGTGGACCCAAAGTTTTTTGGGTTAATACGAGGTCTGCAGTGTTTGGATGTGAAGAATGATTTTGTATCTTTGATGATAAGTTTTTTTACATGCGTTTCTAAGTTCTTTGTAAGTTTGAAGTAGGGTTGGAGTTTTATTTTTTAACCAGGTTTTCCAAGCAATATTCCTCTGCCTTATAGTTGAGCGTGTTTGTTTAATGAGCCAGGGAGTAGTTATGTTTAACCTGGACCTTTCTGGATGGGTCCATGCTGTTCAAGATATCTATGAATATATTGAATGCAGTAAGAGCATCATTAAGGAAGAGGTTGTAGAGGAAGGTCCAGTTTATGTTGGACAGTATGGAGTTGAATATGTCTGGGTCATATTGAGTCAGGTTACAATGTTCTCTGTAGAGGTGTTCTTTGGGTGTCTGTTGAAAGTATATATGGATATAGGTAGGAGAGTGGTCACTCAGGGAATTGGAAAGTACGTTAGGGTTGTGATAGACAGAAGGATCAGAAATAAGGGTCCAGTCTAGAATGGAGCCATATGTGGAGTTTTATTAAATCTGGTAGGGGAAGAGATGAGTTGTTGGAGGCCATATAAATTGATAGCCTGAGTAGAGGTAGGGGAGGAGAGGGAAGACCAATCAGTATTAACGTCACCAAGTATAATGGTTTCGTATGGACTATTTAGAGTGAGCCATGATAGAAAATTTTCTAGAGTAGGGATGTTGTCACCTGGGGGGATGTAGATAGATACATTGGCAAATCTTTTATGGGGGTTGAGGTGGCAGTTAGCAATTAGTATTTCTGCAGGAGCAAAGGTAGGTAAGGGGGTAGAGAGTGGAGAGATATTAAATTGGTTAGAGTGGAGAATAGCAACACCTCCACCCCTTTTGTTTGTTCTGTCGTCCTGATAGATATTGTAGCCTGGGGGTAAGATTTCGGAGTTAGTGATGTGAGGCTTTAACCAGGTTTCAGAGAGTGTTAAAATATGGGGAGAGTTATGGTGGATCCAAGTGTGAAGTTTTGTTTACCATGCTTTGGATGTTCAGTGAGAAAATTGAAAGGGATTTAGGGGGGTGAGTATGAGTTTGGGGCGAAAAGTGAGTGGGTGAGGAGTTGGGAGAATGTAGGTTATGTGTGGAGATAGTTGGGCCGGGGTTAGGGTGTATGTCTACTGACAAGAGAATGGTGTTACAGAAAGAGAGTAGGAGGGAGATAAGGTTTGTAGTAGGAGGAGTTTGAGCTTTACTGCATTTGGAAAGTTGTACATTAGGATAAGTTTTGATAGCAGAGGTTAGAGGGGAGTATAGGAAAAAGGTTAAGAGAAATTTGTAGTGTGTGAGGGATAATATGCGAGTAGTGGCAGAGAGAGTAGATGCAAGAGTAGGGTTTTGAAGTGATGTGTGGTAGGAGGTGGAATGAGGTAGGAGGAGGAGAAGGGGGATAGTAAAGAAGTGAGGAGTCATACCGAGTAGAGTGTTAGGTGAAAGTTAATGGGGAGAGGAGTTATGTTTATTGGGTTGAAAAGAATGGGATACAGGGGGTTGTTAAGTGGAGTAGACTGGATTTTTGAAAGGATTAGAGTGAGGGAGGTTGTGTAGTGAGCAAGCAGGGGGAGGGGTAATAGACTAGGAGGTGTAGTAGTTGATTGGAGAGAAGAGGAGGGGTGATAGGAGAGTGGAGGTAATTATTAAGAAAGTTGAGAGACACATCAGGCTTTTTCTTTTTTCTTTTTTTTTTTTTTCTTCATTAGGTCTTCTTGCCCAGTATCCCCTTCTGTCACCGGCCCATTTGCTCCTCTCTTGGGTACAAGAGCCCTTCTCTCCATTTGTTCCCTGGCTGAAGGGGCCCAATCAGGCCATTCGTTCTGCTGAAGAGGTAAGAGCCAGGTAATAGGGAGTGGGCCAATCTGCCCCATGGAGCTCTTGCTCTCCACACCAGTTCATTAGAGCTCCATTGGTCCTGCCAGTTCTGGGGAGCAGGTCTGCCTCCACCTGCATATTCAACCCAGCTCCTAGGAAGCATGTACTCTGCAGGCTTGAATTCCATGGCTGCGACACCTAGAGTTCCTCCTTAGGTGAGCCAAAGACACCTCCCTCTACTCAGGATGGGGAACTCTCTCCCATCCCCGTCTCTCTCTGTCTACTCCCTCAGCTAGTTAAATGCAGATCATGTGGATTGTAACCAGGGCTTCATCCCTGTGTAGCATGAATGCTGTCCCAGTTTTTCTGTTGTATTGTATTTCCAGTCATCTGCCCATACCAGTACCTCAGTCCAGTTATCCAAACTGATAAGTATATGACTATGCCTCTGCCTCCCCACAGCTGTGTGAATGTATAAATGTATACCTCAGATTGTCTGTCATGTCTGATTCATTCCATATCTGTGAGTAGTTCAGGTAGTTTGAACAAACTAATTAGTATCTTGGATAAGGTGTTCACATTGATGAATGTCAGATGACACAGATACATATGTTCATTCGTGTTTCACTGTTACAGTCATTATATTTGGGTTATCTACTTGCAGTAGCCCTCAGTCGGCCTGATTAACAAAGTCTTGGGTCCTGTGTCGGTTGCTGTCCATTCTTCCATGATGTCAGGTCATCAGGGGTATAAAACATACAGCCGACGCCATTACATCAGTCTTTCTTGCCATGCGGTGCCCGAAGCAGAAGCAGTTCACAAGTGCCGGTTGGCTGACTCCTGAAATTTTCGTTTTCGAGTTTCAGAACCGAAGTCTTCAACTAAAGCAAAGTACCTCGTTGGGAAAACTTTTTCTTGCTCCTTACCGATGTCAGTAAAAGTTAATAATTGCATTACTTGTGGAAAGCAAATACCTCACAAAGATTTTAATTCGTACTTTTTTCCTTGCCTAGGCCCTGACTACAACGTACCTTGCTGTCAGTTTTGTGCTTTATTTAAACAGCGCACTATGCATGGTCGGTATATTTTTGCTTCTAAATATTTCGGATCTCAGTTTAATTATCCAGAAATGTCGTCAAGTTAACCTTCCAACTACTAGGATTCCAAAAAAATGCAAAGATAAAGACAGAGGCAGGCCGCCGAGGTCCAAAGCTACCGACGATGCTTCTCCTAAGCCAGTCGCCAGTACTCAGTGAGGCGCTTTCACAGCCCCTGATGCCCGCTACTTCTGACTCGCAGGCCTCTACTGAGACATTCGGAGTCCGGTATGCCATGAAATGCTTCAACTGTGGAACCTGCGAATATCTTGGATGAGTCAGGAGCCGCTGTGCAGGCACCAGCTTCTGAGGGACTTGCATATTAAACCGATGCCTCCTTTTTCATTTAGGCCAAAATCTTGAACCATGCCTAAGAAACCGACACCCAGGCCGCATGCTCAGGCCTGTATGCCTAAAAAACAAATTATAAGAATGGCTGAAGATCTTATAACTCTAATCAGGGGAAGCCAACCTTTCCCTTCTAAGAGACGTAGGACTGAAGTTATTTATGAATCTTCTGAACAGGATTCTGATTTTTCTGATTCTTCTGATGATCTGGATTTGCCCTTATCTACTTATGAGGATTCTGATGCAGCGGACTCTATTCCCTCTGCTTCCCCTCCAGAGGATTTTTCTTTTGGTGAAACCTTACATACTGTATGGGAGCATTTCCACTGGGAAAGCCAGGATTTTTCTGATTCAAAAAAGAGGCTTAGGGATTTCTTACTCCTGCTTCAGCATAGGCCTTTAGCTATATCTCCTGTACTAGACATTGTTGATGATGCTTTCTCAGAATCTAGTTTGGCCCCTCATTCCCTGCTTCCTGCTCCCAGAAAACCTGACAGATATTACAGGGTTCCTGATTCTCACAAGTTCCTTTTTAAAAATCCTGTTACAGATCCAGCAACTGTTTCACAGGGACCCAAAGGCATTAAGGCTTCTACTGCTAAAAATCCTACCCCCTCAGATAGAGACTCCAGGGCATGGATAGATGGGGTAAGAAAGTTTACACTTCTGCATCCTTGGCCATTAGGGCTTTAAACTGCCAGTTTCATATGTTAAAGTATCAACAACATGTTATTGGAGTGCTTAAACAGAAAATGATGATAATTCCTGACTCTGCTGAAAATAAAGAATTACAGGATTTAATGCATTCTGCTGAACAGGTTGAAAAACATACTTTGCTATGTGGATTTGATTCATTTGAGGCCTCTTGCAGGGCTGCTGTTACTGGATCTGTGCTCAGAAGGCATGCTTGGCTTAAGGAGCAATCTTTGCCTGATCATGTTAAAGCTAAATTGTTGGATGCTCCCTTAAATCAGGACCACCTGTTTGGCAACAAGGCTGAGGAAGTTCTTAAAAAGATGGAACATAACGCTAAATCTATGCAGACTGTTAAAGATTTCTTACAAGTTCAGCCTCCTAGATTTAATAGGCACTGGCCCTCTAAAAGGTGGCCCTTTCCAGCCCCCTCCAGGTCTTCTCAAGCCAAACCCAGACACAGCAGAAACCCCAGGTTTCAGTCCCAAGGGACACACAAGACTAGGCAGTGGGGGGTTTCTGCACCCAAACCTGGGAGTAGCAAGACTCCCACATATGGAAAAAAATGTCTCAATGACTTGCTTTTAAGACTTCCAAGTACTTCCCAACTGAATGCTCCTTTAGGCGGAAAGATTGGTCTGCAGGCCAGAAACTGGGAACTCATTACCCCAGGACAAATGGGTCTTAAATATAGTGTCCCAAGGATACAGATTTCATTTCCACACGTTACCAACACCAAGCGGGTGGCCAGATCTACCCCCAAATCAGTGGGCAGAGGCCCAAAATCAGGTTCTCTCTCTCTTAAACATGGGGGCTATTCAGTTGGTACCAGAAGAGGAAAAGGGACAAGTTTTCTATTTGAGACTTTTCCTGGTGCCCAGAAAAGGCAATACATGGCGTCCAATCCTGGACCTTTCTATTCTAAACACCTTTCTGGTAATTCCAAAATTCAAAATGCTGACTCTTCACCAGCTGCTTCCTATCCTAGGCAAGGATGCATGGTTGGCAACACTGGACTTAAGAGGCATACCTACACATTCTTATCAGGGAGTCTTGCAGAAGATACCTATGCTTCAAAGCAGGCTACATGTACTATCAGTTCTCTGCACTGCCCCTTGGCTTATCTACTGCGCCCAGGGTATTCACAAATTGCCTAGCAGCAGTCATTGCATTTTACAGGCAAAGAAATATTCAAATATACCCAAACTTGGACGATTGTCTAATTCAGGCAGAAAGCAAGGACATTCTCTTCAGTCATCTGGCCTTTGTTCAAAGGATACTGACTTGTCTGGGGTTCACCATAAACGAAAAGAAATCCCACCTGGTACCCTGTCAGTAAATTATATTCCTGGGAGCAAGCTTGAATACAACTTCCCAGATGGCTTTCCTCACGCCAGAGAAACGGATTAATTTGACAACTTACTTCAAACAAGTGGCCACAAAAACCCAGCTATCTGCAAGGCAAATACTACAAGCCTTGGGGTTCATGGCCACATGCATGCTTCTAATTCCATATGCAAGGCTGCATATGAGGAAACTACAATGGTATCTCAAAAGCCTATGGTGTCAACATTCACTGAATCTGGAAGCAAGGATTCCTATCATACCTTGCCTACGCCCAGAGTTCCTTTGGTGGGCAGAGGCCTGCCACCAAAACAGGGGACTACCATTTACATTACCCCTTGCCAAACAAATCTTAACAACAGACGCATCCGACTATGCATGGGGGGCTCACCTGGCAAGGAAGTGCATTCAGGGCAAATGGAACCCAAATCAAATGCACCTGCACATAAATCAAAAGGAAATGCTAGCTGTACAGAATGCTCTGACAGCCTTCAAGGACCACATTCTTCCAGGACAACTAATGGTAAAGATGGGACAACACCACTATCATGTGGTACATAAACAAGCAGGGGGCACACATTCTTACCCCCCCCTGAAGACTAGCCATGGCATTGTGGAACACAGCCTTGAGCTACCAAGTGAATCTGCAAGCTCAGTTCCTGGCAGGAAAACTAAATACACTGGCAGACAGACTAAGCAGAAACCTCATGGGCCCACATGAGTGGAAACTGGAACCAAGGATTTTCAATATGTTGACAAGCAAATGGGGGAGCCCAGATATAGACCTGTTTGCCTCCCCCTAGAACCATCAACTGGACAAATTTTGCACAAGGATTCCCCACAAGCTAGCTTGGAAAGTGGATGCTCTATCCTTCAGCTGGAAAACCTGTCAATTTATGCCTTTCCTCCTCTGCCTCTGCTCACCAAAGGTACTACTAAAGATCAAACAGGACAAGCCAAGGACGATTTTAATTGCACCAGACTGGCCTCGTCAACACTGGTGTACCCTCTCTTGCGCAGTGTGTCATGCTTGGCTCCATGACACCTGCCTCAGACTCCTTCCCTGTTGTCTCAGCAGGAGAACATGATTCTGCACCTTCAGCCGCAAACCCTGAACCTAGCAGGCTGGCTAATTACCTAATCTCTCCTTTGCCATCCCTCAGTAAATCAGTGATGGATATCATTTTAGAGGCAAGGAGGCATAGTACTAGAAAATCTTATGCTGCAAAAGGGAAAAGATTCTGTGCTTGGAACCAGTCTCAAGGAATGAACGCAGCAGTGTCCAATTTACCTCAGATTCTACAATACTTAACTGAGATGCTTCATAAGGGCTTGTCTTTTTCCTCCAAAATTCATGCCTCAGCCATTTCAGCTCATTATAGCACAGAGCCTCCCCTCTTCTCTCACCCACTGCTCAAGCAGTTCCTCAGAGGGGCCAAAAATCTAAGGCCACCCAGGAGAGCCCCAACTCCAGCCTGGGATCTTAACTTTACTTTGTCTTGGAGACACTCACTCTTCCTCCTTTTGAGCCAGCTGCTACTGCAGATTTACATTTTATTTCCTGGAAAACAGCTTTCCTTTTGGCAATCACTTCTGCAAGAATTGTATCTGGATTACAGGCCCTTATGGCAGTGGAACCTTTCATCATTTTTCATGCGGACAGGGTGTCCCTCAGAACCAATCCCTCCTTCATGCCCAAGGTGGTATCTAGTGTGGCTCTTAATCAGTCCATTCATTTGCCTACCTTTTTTCCTAACCCACAGAACAAAGGGAAATGGATACTGCACTCTTTACATGTGCACAGACAGCTTAGATTCTACTTGGACAGGACTAAACCTTAAAGGAAATCTGAACAACACCTACTGGCATTTGCTGCAGGGACAGAGGGGAAAGCTATTTCAAAACAAACCATATCAATATGGATAGGCCACTGCATTCATTTCTGCTATAAGCACCATGGAAAACCTATCCGACAGGGCATCAGACCGCATTCAACCAGGGCTGCATCTGCCTCTACAGCCTTTCTCAGGGGAGTCCCTACTAGGGACATCTTAGAAGCTGTTACCTGGAGTTCTGTACATACTTTCACCAAGCATTAGCATTTGCCAATTTTCTCTAAATCCAGGGCTGGTTTTGCCACTGCATCTTGCAGGGCCTTATAGCTGGTCCTATTTCTATTTAAATTCCTCGTCCCAACCCTAGCTTTGGGAATCTACCCAAATGTAATGACTGCAACAGTGAAACACAAAGAACATAGTACATTTGTGTACACTTACCATAAATGTCGATGTTAGAGTGTATTCACTGTTGCAGTCCTGGATGTTTGTCGTGTTTCACTGTTGCAGTCATTACTCTTGGGTTATCCTGCTGGCAGGCTACCCGCAGTCGGCCTGAATTCCAAAGTCTTGGTCCGGCGTCGGTTGCTGTCGCCTCTTCCCTGACGTCAGTGCGCCAGGGGTATAAAAGATGCAGCTGACGCCATTTTCTTCAGTCTTTCTTGCCACGCAGTGCCCGAAGCAGAAGCAGTTTGCAAGTGCCAGTCTGCCGACTCCTGAGATTTTCGTGTTCGAATTTCAGATCCGAAGTCTTCATTTAAAGCTAAGTACCCCTTTGGGGAAACTTTTTTCTTGCTCCAGACCGATGTCAGAAAAAGTTAATAATTGTATTTCTTGTGGGAAGCAAATACCTTATAAGGACTTCCATTCTTATTGTATTCCTTGCCTAGGCCCTGATCACGACATTGCTAATTGCAGGTTTTGTGCAAGATTTAACCAACACACTGTTAAGCATCGGTACGATATTGCATTTCATTACTTTGGCCGAAGATTTAATTACACAATGTCGTCTGATAGCCATCCGACTACTGCAATTCAGAAGAAACACAAGGAAAAGGACAGGCATCCGAGGTCCAAAACTGACGACGAGGCTTCTTCTAAGCCAGTCTCCGGTTCTCAGTGAGGCGCTTTCGCAGCCCCTGATGCCCGCTACCTCAGAGCCGCAGGCCGCTTCCGACTCCCACGTGGAGCAGACTAGGCCGCTGGAACCTCAAGATATTGGACACTTGGAAAATATTCCCTCAGATGGTTCCAGAGCCACTGAGCAGGCATCGGCTTCTGAGGGTGTTTTCAGGCCTACACAGTTGTATGTAAAACCGACTACAGCTTCAAAGGCAAAGACTAAAGCACCACTAAAGACAAAGAAACATGTGCGGCAAGCCCATGGATAGGCCTCCATGCCTAAAAAACAGATGCTCAAAATGGCCGAAGACCTAATTACTTTGATCAGGGGTTCCCATCCCCCTCCTGATAAGAGGCCTAGACAAGAGACAGAATATGAATCTTCAGATCAGGTTTCCATTTCCTCTGACTCCTCTTCTGAACAGGAATACTCTCTTCCTCCCTATGAGGATTGTGATGCTGAAGAATCTATCCCTTCATCCTCTCCTCCTGAGGATTATTCTTTTGGGGAAACCCTGCATACCATGAGGGAGCATTTCCACTGGGAGAGCCAAAACTACTCAGAATCTAAGAAAAGGCTCGGAGACTTTCATTTACTACCTCAGCACAGGCCTCTTGCTATCCCCCCTGTTTTAGACATTGTAGATGATGTATTTTCAGAGTCCGGCCTGTCTCCTGACTCTCTACCCCCTGCACCTGTTAAGCCAGACAGGTACTACAGGGTTCCCGATTCACATACATTTCTTTATAAAAACCCTGCTGCTGACCCAGAAACTATTTCTCAGGGTCCCAAAGGGGTCAAGGCTTCCACTGCAAAGAACCCTATCCCCTCTGATAGGGATTCAAGGGCACTGGACAGATGGGGGAAGAAGGTTTACACTTCTGCTACCTTGGCTGTGAGGGCTTTAAATTGTCAATTTCATATGCATAAATATCAGCAATACTTAATGTCACTGTTTAAACAGAAAATGTTAACAAATTCTGAATGTGCAGAAAACAAGGAAATGCAGGATTTATTGCATGCAACTGAACAAGTGGGAAGGCATACTTTGTAATGTGGTTTTGATTCTCTGGAGGCCTCTTGCAGGACGGCTGTTACGGGTTCTGTCATTAGGAGGCATGTTTGGTTAAAGGAACAGAATCTGCCTGATCATGTTAAAGCAAAATGATTAGATGCTCCATTACAGCATGATACTTTGTTTGGTGTTAAAGCAGAAGAGGTGTTGAAGAAAATGGAGGACAAAGCAAAATCTATGCAGACAGTTAAGGATTTCTTACAGGTGCAGCCACCCAGATTTAGCAGGAACTGGCCTACAAAGAATTGGTCCTTTCCAGTGTCAGACAGGCCACAAAGAGGCAGATACAGATGCCCCAGAGGCAGATCCCAGCCCCAAGGCTCATACAGGCCTAAACAATGGGGTGCTTTTACCTCCAAAAGCGGAGAAGACAAATCACAGCCATACAGGAAACAGTCCCAATGACTTTCCTCTGCCAGCATCAAGCACTTATCTTCTGGCAGCGCCCTTAGGGGGAAAACAAGCACTTTTTTTCACAAAATTGGCACATGATCACACAGGACAAATGGGTCTTGAATATAGTGTCTCAGGGCTACAGGTTCCACTTTCACACCCAGCCAAGGGCAAAAGGTATGCCAGACCTGCCACACAATCAATGGACAGAGGCACAAAAGAAAGTTTCATCCCTCATGGACATGAGAGCCATTCAGCGAGTACCCCACAGCAAGAGCAGGGACAAGGATTTTAATCGAGACTTTTCTTGGTACCCAGAAAGTACAAAGCCTGGAGACCAACACTGGACCTGTCTATTCTAAACACATTTCTGGACGTTTCAAAATTCAAAATGTTGACTCTGCAGCAGCTTCTGCCCATGCTGGGCAAGAAGGCTTGGCTTGTAACTTTCGACCTAAAAGAGGCATACCTGCATGCCCCAATCAGACAATCTTGCAGAAGATACCTCATATTCATAGCTGGCTCAATGCACTACCAATTCTCTGCACTGCCCTTTGGCTTATCTACTGCGCCCAGGGGCTTCACAAAATGCCTGGCACCAGTAATTGCATTTTGCAGACAAAGAGGAATTCAAATATATCCTTACATGGATGGCTGCCTTATTCAAGCAGAGAACAAGGACATTCTACTAAAGCATCTGGCGTTTGTAAACTGATTACTAATTTGCCTAGGGTACACAGTAAACAAAAACAAATCAAAACTAGTACCCTCTCAAGAGATAATATTCCTGAGTGCAAGCTTAAATACAACTGCCCAGATGACTTATCTCACGCTAGGCAAACAAAGTCAACTGACTTCTTACTTCAAAATGTTGTCAACAAAGACCCAGTTATCTGCAAGAAAAATTCTGCAGGCTTTGGTCTTCATGGCATCCTGCATTCTGCTAATTCCATATGTCAGACTGCATATGAGGAAACTACAGTGGTATCTAAAAAGTGTTTGGACTCAACATTGCCACAGCCTGGAAACATTAATTACCATCATTCCCTGCCTGCAACAGGAGTTTCGATGGTGGGCACAACAAGGGACAGCCATTCACTTTACCCACAGCCAGGCAGACACTAACAACGGATGCATCAGATTATGCCTGGGGGGCCCACATGGCAGAAAAATGTATTCAGGGCACATGGCCCGCAAGCCAGATGCATCTTCATATCAATCAAAAAGAGATGCTAGCTGTTCAAAATGCCCTGACAGCTTTCAAGGATCTACTTCATCCAGGACAACTACTGATAAAGACGGACAATACTAGTCATGTGGTACATAAACAAGCGGGGAGGCACACATTCCTACCCCCTCTGCAGACAAGCCATGACTTTGTGGGACACAGCATTGACTTATCAAGTTCACCTGCAAGCACAATTCCTGCCAGGAAAGATAAATACTCAGGCAGACGAACTAAGCAGAAACCTCATGGATCCCCACGAGTGGAAACTGGATCCACAAGTCTTCAGCATGATAACAAGGAAATGGGGATGCCCAGACATAGATCTGTTTGCCTCCCCTCACAACTGCCAACTACAGAGATTCTGCACAAGGACTTATCACAAGCAAGCAAGCATGGAAAGTGGATGCCTTATCCTTCAGCTGGAAAAACCTAACAGTGTATGCCTTTCCTCCACTGCCTCTCCTCCCCAAGGTACTCCTAAAGGTTAGACAAGAGAAACCAAAAATTATACTGATTGCCCCAGACTGGCCACGCCAGCACTGGTACCCAATCCTAAAGAACTTGTCTCAAGGTCCAGCCTGGACATTGCCTCAAATTCCTCACTTACTGACCCAACAAAACAATCAGATCCTGCACAGCCAACTCAGGACCTTAAATCTGGCAGCATGGCGGATAATGTATGTAGCCATTCAGAACACTCCTCTCTCCAAAGCTGTGATGGATGTTATTTTGGAGGCCAGGAGGCCCAGTACCAGAAAATCTTATGCAGAAAAATGGAAGAGATTCTGTGCTTGGAACCAGGCACAAGCAGTTGACACGTTTTTACCAAACATTCCTCAGATTTTACAATACTTAACTGAGATACTGGACAGAGGCCTATCCTTTTCATCAATTAAGATCCATGCCTCTGCCATTTCAGCCCATTACAATACGGAACCAACTATCTTTTCTCATCCTTTAATAAGGCAGTACCTCAGAGGGGCCAAAAACATAAGACCTCCAAGGAGAGCACCAGTACCTGCATGGGACCTCAATTATGTCTTGGAAAAACTCACACTGCCTCCTTTTGAGCCAGCCTCAACAGCTGATATAAAATTCTTATCCTGGAAAACAGCTCTGTTCCTAGCAATAACCTCTGCAAGACGAGTCTCGGAGTTACAGGCACTCATGGCGGTGGAACCTTTTACATATTCCATCCAGACAGGGTTTCTCTGAGGACAAACCCGACATTTATGCCTAAGGCGGTGTCCAGTGTGGCCCTTAACCAAACCATTCACTTGCCTACCTTTTATCCAAACCCACAGAACAAGGGTGAGAGACTTCTGCATTCTTTGGACTTATACAGACAGCTATGCTTCTACTTGGACGGAACTAAAGCTTTCAGAAAGACTGAGCAACTTGTAGTGGCATATGCTGCAGGATCACAAGGAAAGGCTATCTCAAAACGGACTATTTCAAAATGGATAGGCCATTGCATTAATTTCTGCTATTCACAACATGGCAAATCAGTGCCTAAGGACATTAGGCCACATTCAACCAGAGCAGCAGCCACTTTAGCAGCCTTCCTCAGAGGAGTACCAACCAAAGACATCTTAGAGGCTGCAACTTGGAGTTCGGTGCACACCTTTACAAAGCACTACCACTTACCTCTCTACTCTAAATCCAGAGCAGGCTTTGCCACTGCAGTTCTGCAGGGCCTCATAGCCTCTCCTAATCCTATTTATCCCCAGCCACCCATCCTCAGCTTTGGGATTCAACCCAAGAGTAATGACTGCAACAGTGAAACACTATGAACATAGTACAGTTGTGTACCTACCATAAATGTAGATGTTCGAGTGTATTCACTGTTGCAGTCCAGGTTACCCTCCCACCATCCCCCTTTCTTTTGCTGGGTCTTATCTGTACTTCTCTATTCTATACAACCTATGTGGTGTATTTGCTTGTAGATGAAGGAAATGATTACCTTAGTGCGTGCATGTTTATTGGCATCATTGTTAGCCTACCCTTTTGGGGGCACCTGACATCTGGGGCAAGAAAAACTGAAGAAAATGGTGTCGGCTGCATCTTTTATACCCCTGGCGCACTGACGTCAGGGAAGAGGTGACAGCAACCGACGCCAGACCAAGACTTTGGAATTCAGGCCGACTGCGGGTAGCCTGCCAGCAGGATAACCCAAGGGTAATGACTGCAACAGTGAATACACTCGAACATCTACATTTATGGTAGGTACACAACTGTACTTTAACCTCCCTCCAGCCCCCTTTTCTTCCTTTGGCTATAGCTCTACTCTCACTTAATATGCTTTAAAAGCTTTTTGGTGTATTTATAGATTTAATTGCTTACCATTAGGGGGGCACCTGACATCTAGGGCAAGATAAACTGATGTAATGGCGTCGGCTGCATGTTTTATACCCCTGACGACAAGACATCATGGAAGAAGGGACAGCAACCAACGCAGGACCCAAAACTTTGTTAATCAGGCCGACTGAGGGCTACTGCAAGCAAGATAACCCAAATGTAATGGCTGCAACAGTGAATACACTCAAACATCTACATTTATGGTAAGTGTACACAACTGTACTATCTCAGGCAGCCTGGTTGTACTGATGAGTACTTCAGGTTGTCTGTCCATACTTGTACATATCTCAGATTGCATGGCCATCATACCTTTCATCATCTTTGTTCAAGAATTCTAGACAAGTCCAAAAATAAAGGGAGCAGCAAAGGCCCAAAATCAAAGACAAATTTTAAATATTACTCTAATTCACTTAACACTGCGGTGGTGGTGCTGCAGTAGCGTTGTCGCCTCATAGCAAGATGTTGTCCCGTTCGATTCTCAGCTAGAGCATCTTCTGTGTGGAGGCATACGTGAATGGGGCGTGCTTTCGTTGAAGGTTGTGCGTCAGGGCTGGTAACCCGGTACGTAAAAATCCACTACCAATCATTAGCAGACCGGAGTTCCGCTGTGGCGACCCCTAACCGGGAAAAGCCGAAAGACCTAAACAAACTCTAATTCACTTAACGTTAATAGAACGGCAGATTTTGCATCAACTTGTGTTTTCTGGACAATACGACAAATGCAGCTCTCTCTGGCATTATTGACTGACTGTAATTCTCAATGATTTACCAGAAAATCAACAATTTGAGGACAGGGCAAAAATATGGAACAAAATCTGAGGAGGTCTGCAAAAGTGGACAGTTACAACATATACTGACCATGATGATGCATGATACTGATGAATAAATCATTCCTTAGCTGAAGTGGTAGAAGTGATCAGTTCCTGCACTTAGTTGCTGAGCCAATTTGTCTGTGGGTACGTATTTTACTGCTATAGCCTTTGTTTTATCTTCATTGATTTTTATAACTTGAAAAGACTATGGCCTTTTCTGGATTTATCAAGTACAGAATATCACTTGCAGTTAAGTCTAGCTTTGCTTAATAGTGTCATGTTTAATTTTTAAAATTGCATTATGAAATCCTGATTGTTAGTTGTCAGTTGCCTGTTAATGTAATAGTCTCAAGTTCCACATTGGCAGTGCTCTTTTGTTGACTTTGATTCTGCAGTGGAGTGATATAAGAAAATGTTTGGGTTTTAGTGTACTGAAGATGTAGGTATGATTTTTTTCTTGTACTTTTTGAAAATGATTATTTTAAAGCCTGTCTTCTGCTGTGCTTGTGGATTACAGTGATGAATGTATTCACTTATGTCATGCTGTTTCTTTTGTGGAAATGTAGTCAATTACCAAGGTTCTAGTTTTGTAACGTCAACATTCTGAATTTACTGTTTTCACTTAGTATTAGAATAGAAGTACTCTCATCTCGTTCACTAATGCCAGGTAAAGAGTAGCCAGTACCTGAGATTTCAGTTATGCACACATACTTGATATTTAGTAGGTGTCCTGCTGAATGTAGGCCATTACTTGTAGAGATTACCCCCATTTATTTAATGAATCTGATGTGGAGTTGCACATGGCTTACAGAAGTAGTTGTGTAGTAGAATAGTAAATGGCTAACATATTACATGATGCTCCAGTTCTGCTTACTGGTTTTGAGATAATGACTTTTTAATTCTGTTCTCTCATCAGGCTCTGATGTTGTGGACTGGTTGTACCATCACGTGGAAGGATTCCATGATCGCCGGGAAGCACGGAAGTATGCAAGCAATTTACTAAAAGCAGGCTTTATTCGGCACACTGTAAACAAGATCACATTTTCTGAGCAGTGCTACTACATTTTTGGTGACTTCAGTGGCTGTGAGAATTGTAAGTTGGATGAGTAAAACGGTTTTTCTTCTTGGTGTCATGTTAGTTTGAGTATTGACATATTGGTAGGTTCATTGCAAGATGTATTTGAGGTGCAGAATGGGCCAGTGGTAAAAATGTACAGTGGCAGAAGTAGATCACATGTTGTCCCATGGTGACGGGCCTACTTTTGGGAGTAGTTTCAGGTGTAGTAACAGTGCTGCACAGTGGTACTAGTTAACCGTTTGTGCTTTGTTTGCTTATTACCCTTGTCAGCATTCAGGTGGCTGTAATGTTGCAGTAATCTTTGTACTAGTTGTAACAGGTATTGATCAAAATGGACAGTTCATGATACCTGGTCTGTTTTGATGGTGGGAACAAGTGACATGTTTATGCCTTACAAAGTACTGTTACTGTGGAAAACAGATGTAGTCTGTTGAGTAGAGAGGAAGTTCGAGTTGTTGCCACTGATCAGCATTCCCATTACTGCAGTAGTCTTTAGGTTGTGTAGGTTGTTTCCTGCCTAGAAAACAACCAGCCAGTTTCAAAAAGCTGTGACTGTCTTGCACTCCTTCACTCTGACTGCTGATTGGCTTATCCCAAGGAGGGAAATCAGAAGTCAGACTGAAGATTCCTTCAGTACTTTATTGCTATCTCAAGAAAAAGCATCTCTCTGGCTTCAAAGGAGCAGCAGTCAGCTTTGTTCCTGACAGTTAAGTCCCTGTTGGGGAAACATCTGCACTCAGAAATTATTGCCCTTTTAAGAAAAGTAATATATGTTTTTTTTTTTTTTTACTAAAAGGACTATTTACTCTGTAAGAAAGTCATTATTTTTTCACAATATCGAAATTTTCCTATTGGTTGGTTGGCTGGTTTTAGCTAGACCCAATTATTAATCAGTTTGAATCCAATTTTGTGGGAAATTATTTACTGCATGTGTAAACTTTGAATTTTTATGGGGGGGGATATGGAGGAACTGGTAAGAATGTGCAAAGCTTATGCTGACTTTGTGACAACGTACCTACCTTATTCATTTCTTTGTGTACTTGTGAGTGTTTGAAATGTATTGACAGGGAAATTAGGATGTTTATCATGTTTCACTGTTGCAGTCATTACAATTGGGTTATCCTGCTGGCAGGCTACCCGCAGTCAGCCTGAGTTCCAAAGTCTAGGTCCGGCGTCGGTTGCTGTCACTTCCTCCCTGACGTCAGTGCACCAGGGGTATAAAAGATGCAGCCAACGCCATTTTCTTCAGTCTTTCTTGCCGCGCGGTGCCCGAAGCAAAAGCAGTTCGCAAGTGCCGGTCGGCTGACTCTTGAGATTTTCAAACTAGAATTTCAGATCCAAAGTCTTCATTAAAGCTAAGTACCCCGTTGGGGAAACTTTTTTCTTGCTCCAGACTGATGTCAGAAAAAGTTAATAGTTGTATTTCTTGTGGAAAGCAAATACCTCATAAGGATTTTCATTCTTACTTTATTCCTTGCCTAGGCCCTGACCACAACGTTGTTAGTTGTCGGTTTTGTGCTAGGTTTAACCAACGCACTATTAAGCGTCTGTACGATTTTGCATTTCATTATTTTGGCAGAAGATTTAACTATATAATACCGTCGGAGCAACCGACTACCGGAGTTTATAAAAAGCGCAAAGAAAAGGACAGGCATCCGAAGTCCAAAACCGAAGACGAAGCTTCTGCTAGGCCTTTCGCCGGTTCTCAGTGAGGCGCTTTCGCATCCCCTGATGCCCGCTACCTCAGAGCCACAGGCCGCTTCCGACTCCCATGTGGAGCCAACTAGGCCACTGGAAACTCAAGGTATTGGACACTCAGATACTGTTCCCTCAGATGGGTCCGGAGCCGCTGAGCAGGCATCAGCTTCTGAGGGTGTTTTCAGGCCTACACAGTTGTATGTAAAACCAACTTCAGCTTCAAAGGCAAAGACTAAAGCAGCTCTAAAGACAAAGAAACAAGTACAGCATTCTCCTGGACAGGCCTCCATGCCTAAAAAACAGATGCTTAAAATGGCCGAAGACCTAATTACTTTGATCAGGGGTTCCAATCCCCCACCTGATAAGAGGCCTAGGCAAGAGATAGATTATGCTTCTTCAGATCAGGTTTCAGTTTCCTCTGATTCCTCTTCTGACCAGGAATATTCTCTTCCTCCCTATGAGGATTCTGATGCTGAAGAATCTATTCCTTCAGCCTCTCCTCCTGAGGATTATTCTTTTGGGGAAACCCTACATACTATGAGGGAGCATTTCCACTGGGAGAGTCAAGATTGCTCAGAATCCAAGAAAAGGCTCAGAGACTTCCTTTTATTACCTCAGCACAGGCCCCTTGCTATTCCTCCTGTTTTAGACATTGTAGATGATGTATTTTCAGAGTCCGGACTGTCTACTGACTCTTTGCCTCCAGCTCCTGTAAAGCCAGACAGTTACTACAAGGTTCCTGATTCACATAATTTCTTTATAAAAACCCTGCTGCAGACCCAGAAACTCTCTCTCAGGGTCCCAAAGGGGTCAAGGCGTCCACTGCAAAAAGCCCTATACCCTCTGATAGGGATTCAAGGGCTCTGGACAGATGGGGGAAAAAGATTTATACTTCTGCTACCTTGGCTGTAAGAGCTTTAAATTGTCAATTTCATATGCTTAAATATCAGCAATATCTAATGTCTCTGCTTAAACAAAAAATGTTGACAAATTCAGAATGTGCAGAAAACAGAAATGCAGGATTTATTGCATGCTGCTGAACAAGTAGGAAAGCGTACTTTGCAATTTGGTTTTGATTCTCTAGAGGCCTCTTGCAGGGCCACTGTTACAGGTTCTGTCATTAGAAGACATGCTTGGTTAAAAGAACGGAATCTGCCTGATCATGTTAAAGCAAAATTAGTAGATGCTCCATTACAACATGATACCTTGTTTGGTGTTAAAGCAGAAGAGGTTTTGAAGAAAATGGAGAAGAAAGCTAAATCTATGCAAACGGTTAAGGATTTCTTACAGGTACAGCCTCCCAGATTTAGCAGGAACTGGCCTGCAAAGAACTGGTCCTTTCCAGTGTCAGACAGACCACAAAGAGGTAGATACAGACGCCCCAGAGGCAGATCACAGCCCCAAGGCTCATACAGGCCTAAACTATGGGGTGCTTCAACCTCCAAAAGCAGAGAAGAAAAATCACAGCCATACAGGAAACCGTCTCAATGACTTTCCCCTTCCAGCACCAACCATTTATCTTCAGGCAGCTCCCTTGGGGGGAAAACTAGCACTTTTGCTCAAAATTGGCATATGATCACTCAAGACAAATGGGTCTTAAATATCGTATCCCAGGGCTACAGGTTTCATTTTCATACCCTGCCAAAGCCAAACGGTATGCCAGACCTGCCATGCAATCAATGGGCAGATTTCCAAAAACAAGTTTCATCCCTCATGAACATGGGGGCCATTCAGCAGGTACCACAGCAAGAGCAGGGACAAGGATTTTACTCAAGGCTATTCTTGGTGCCCAGAAAGGACAAAACCTGGAGACCAATACTGGACCTGTCTATCCTGAACACATTCTTGGACATTCCAAAATTCAAAATGTTAACTCTGCAGCAGCTTCTGCCCATGCTGGGCAAGAAGGCTTGGCTTGTGACTTTAGACCTAAAAGAGGCATACCTGCATGTCCCAATCAGACAAGCATGCAGAAGATACCTCAGATTTATAGCTGGCTCAATGCATTACCAATTCTCTGCACTGCCCTTTGGATTATCTACTGTGCCCAGGGTCTTCACAAAGTGCCTGGCACCAGTAATTGCTTTTTGCAGACTGAGAGAAATTCAAATATATCCTTACTTGGACGACTGCCTTATTCAAGCAGAGAACAAGGACACTCTACTACAGCATCTGGCGTTTGTAAAAACATTACTAGCAGGCCTAGGGTACACAGTAAAAGAAAAGAAATCAAAACTCGTACCCTCTCAAGAGATAATATTCCTGGGTGCAAGCTTAAATTCAACTGCCCAGATGGCTTATCTCACGCCAGACAAACACAGACAACTGACTACTTATTTCAAAATGTTGGCAACAAAGACCCAGTTATCTGCAAGACAAATTCTGCAGGCTTTGGGCTTCATGGCATCCTGCATTCTGCTAATTCCATATGCAAGACTGCATATGAGGAAACTTCAATGGTATCTAAAAAGTGTTTGGACTCAACATTGCCACAGCCTGGAAACAATAATTACCCTCATTCCCTGCCTGCAACAGGAATTTCGATGGTGGGCAAAAGCCTGTCACCACAACACGGGACAGCCATTCACCTTACCCACAGCCAGGCAGACATTGACAACAGATGCATCAGATTATGCCTGGGGGGCACATATGGCAGGAAGATGTATTCAGGGCACATGGTCCCCAAGTCAAATGCATCTACATATCAATCAAAAAGAGATGCTAGCAGTTCAAAATGCCCTGACAGCCTTCAGGGATCTACTTCATCCAGGACAACTACTGATAAAGACGGACAATACCGCAGTCATGTGGTACATAAACAAGCAAGGGGGCACACATTCCTACCCCCTCTGCAGACTAGCCATGAACTTGTGGGACACAGCGTTGACTTACCAAGTACATCTGCAAGCACAATTCCTGCCAGGAAGGATAAATACTCTGGCAGACGAACTAAGCAGAAACCTAATGGATCCCCACGAGTGGAAATTGGATCCACAAATCTTCAGCATGATAACAAGGAACTGGGGGTGTCCGGACATAGACCTATTTGCCTCCCCTCACAATTGCCAACTACAAAGATTCTGCACAAGGACTTATCACAAGCAAGCATGGAAAGTGGATGATCTATCTTTCAGCTGGAAAAACCTAACAGTATATGCCTTTCCTCCTCTGCCTCTCCTCCCCAAGGTACTCCTCAAGGTCAGACAAGAGAAGCCAAAAATGATTCTGATTGCCTCAGACTGGCCCCGCCAGCACTGGTACCCAATCCTAAAGAGCTTGTCCTAATGCCCAGCTTGGACACTACCTCATATTCCTCATTTATTCACTCAACAAGACAGATACTGCACAGCCAACTCAGGACCCTAAACCTGTCAGCATGGCGAATAATGTAGCCATTCAAGACACACTTCTTTCTAAAGCAGTTATGGATGTTATTTTGGAGGCCAGGAGGCCTAGCACCAGAAAATCTTATGCAGAAAAATGGAAGAGATTCTGTGCTTGGAACCAGGCACAACGTATTGACACGAATGTTCCAAATATTCCTCAGATTTTGCAATATTTAACTGAGATGCTGGATAAAGGGCTTTCCTTTTCATCCATTAAAATTCATGCCTCTGCCATTTCAGCTCACTACAATACAGAACCACCTATTTTTTCTCATCCATTATTAAAGCAGTACCACAGAGGGGCCAAAAACATAAGATCCCCAAGGAGGGCACCAATACCTGCATGGGACCTCAACTATGTCTTGGAAAAACTTACACTTCCTCCCTTTGAGCCAGCCTCTGCAGCTGATATAAAATTCTTATCCTGGAAAACAGCTCTGCTCCTAGCAATAACCTCCGCTAGACGAGTCTCAGAGTTACAGGCACTCATGGCTGTGGAACCTTTCATAATTTTCCATCCTGATAGGGTTTCTCTGAGGACAAACCCTACATTTATGCCTAAGGTAGTGACCAGTGTGGCCCTTAACCAAACAATTCACTTGCCTACATTTTACCCGAACCCACAGAATAAGGGTGAGAGACTTCTGCATTCTTTGGACATTCACAGACAGGCTACGCTTCTACTTGGACAGAACCAAAGCTTTCAGAAAGACCGAACAGCGTCTAGTAGCATATGCTGCAGTATCACAAGGAAAGCCTATCTCAAAGCAGACTATTTCCAAGTGGATAGGTCACTGCATTTGTTTCTGCTATTCACAGCATTTTCAAGTCAGTGCCTAAGGGCATTAGGCTACATTCCACCAGAGCAGCAGCCACTTCAGCAGCCTTCCCCAGAGGAGTACCAACCAAAGACATCTTAGAGGCTGCAACTTGGAGTTCAGTGCATACTTTTACAAAGCACTACCACTTATCTCTCTATTCTAAATTCAGGGCAGGCTTTGCCACTGCAGTTCTGCAGGGCCTGATAGCCTCTCCTAAACCTATTTAGCTCCAGCCTCCCAACCATAGCTTTTGGATTCAACCCAATTGTAATGACTGCAACAGTGAAACATGATGAACATAGTACAGTTGTGTACCTACCATAAATGTAGATGTTCGAGTGTATTCACTGTTGCAGTCCAGGTTACCCTCCCTCCATCCCCCTTTTCCTTGCTGGAACTTATCTGTACTTCTCTATTCTATACAACCTATGTGGTGTATTTGCTTGTAGATGAAGGAAAAGTTATTTTTTGGTTATGCATGCTTTTTGGCATTAGTGAGCCTTCCATTTTAGGGGCACCTGACATCTGTGGCAAGAAAAACTGAAGAAAATGGCTTCGGCTGCATCTTTTATACCCCTGGCGCACTGACGTCAGGGAGGAGGCGACAGCAACCGACGCCGGACCTAGACTTTAGAACTCAGGCCGACTGCAGGTAGCCTGCCAGCAGGATAACCCAATTGTAATGACTGCAACAGTGAATACACTCGAACATCTACATTTATGGTAGGTACACAACTGTACTTTTTACTGACATATTTCTAAGATAAAGGGACAGCAGAAAGTGTTGAGTGTAAGTGAGCTACTTGTGAACACTCAGTGACAGCCTACCTTCTGATTGATTTGATCTAGCTATGCTTAT
Source organism: Protopterus annectens (assembly GCF_019279795.1). Taxonomy (NCBI): domain Eukaryota; kingdom Metazoa; phylum Chordata; order Ceratodontiformes; family Protopteridae; genus Protopterus; species Protopterus annectens. Next base: position 205,752,126 of record NC_056739.1, on the reverse strand, counting down.
AGATTTTGGTGCCTCTTCCCCCTCTACAATATGGTTACTCACTCTGGTCTGGCTGGTTCATCTCCCAGAGATCCTAGAAAGAAAAAAATCACTTACCAAAGAGTCCTTGTCATTGTTGCAGACTCCATCTATGCTTCAGCCAACAGTTGGTGAACCTGCAGTGGCTATTGATTGCTTCAGATAACTCCCTCCAAACGGGTAAATAAGAACAAAGGTAAATGTGAATAGGAAACTTTATTTTCCCAGCTGAGCACTTTCATCCTGCATAGGACTTCATCAGAACTGTGGATTTAATTAGAAGTCTCTCTTAAATACAAAATTAAACCAGTCATGCGACAACTTATCCAGTGCTCACACATCAATAAAGTTGTAATCAATCAATCAATTAAAACTCATTACATCCAAGTGACGCTTCCAGGTACATCTGAAGTTAACTCCTGATGCCTCTAGGCATCAAATATTGCTTGCTCATATTTGTGTCAATAATTCCAAAACCATGCTAATGTACAAGGTTTTAAAATATTTCATCTTAAAGCTTACACAATAGCAAACTTAACTGCATTAATATATGAACTCTGTCTAGTGCAGGTAAATAGATATTAACTGGTGTTTTTATGATATTAATTTACATAAATATAATTTTCATATTTTCCAAATATCTCCCTAACAAAGTAACACAGAACTTCTTAGCCTCATATGAACGCTCTCAGTAAGCTGAATAAAATGATGCTGATATTTATGTAACTTGAGTGGTTGCTGAGATATTGTAAGTTATTTACAAAATATTACAAATGTAATAGTTACTGTATTTACTGTGACGTATAAAATTCAGTTTAAGACCTAGAACCTAAAGAATAGTGCCACTATAAAAAATAGTTTGTGCTGAAGAGTTTGCCATTGTTACTTCTGTCATAATCCTTATAGTTCCAGAGAGATAAACATTTGTTTGAAATGTGAAGACATAATTTGATTCTGTGAAAAGGCTTAAGCTCCACCCATTGGAAGTTGCATGGCAAACTTCTTGAACTCCATTGGAGTGAATGAGTGCTACACATCAATAAAATTGTAATCAAGCAGTCAATTAAAATATAATTTTAAGTACCAAAAAAAAAATACAACAGCATACATTGAATATTAAATAATTCATAAAATAGACTTTACCAATTGTTAGGAATAACAGTGAAAATATAGTTTAGCAGCCCAAAGTTTCAAAACACTATTTAAAGAAACAGTTTCATTTAAGCTTGGAGGTTCACTTGCATTCAACCTTAATTGCTACAATAGTTCACAATATTCTAATGTATATTCCCAGGGACCACCTCTAGGATTCTGAAAAACCTGTTCTAGTACAAAACAAGTAAAATATATTGTTAGATTACAAACTTACTTGTGTCTGAAAACGGCAGAGTTTCTCCTTGCATTAATGTCATAATAGTTCTCTTGTATTTTTTTTCTTGATTTGAGATCAGTTTTTCCTATGTGAAAACTAGAGTAAAGGTAACAAAAAAGGAAGGTAGACAACCCCCTTACTGTTGTAATCATGATGTGAGGTGAATTTAAAGGGTCTATATTATAACAACGAACGATCAGATGATCGAAAGTTGTTATATAGAACTCAAAAGTTCGAAGTCACAACACATTGAACTACCAGAACAGCGATTTTTTTTTCCCAGGGGAAAAAAAAGTCGCTGTCCCCCCCCCGCAAAAAAAAAAAAAACATTCAAACATTACATAAAGTGAGGGGGCTATGCCCCCCCACACCCTACTTAAATATACCAACTCTGAGATCGCACTATAGTGCTGAAAACGGCAAAGTGACAGAAGTGGCCAAACAACTTCTTTCCCAGGGAAAGAATTTGCTTATATGCCGCTTCATCATTTTGTGTTTTCGACATTTGAAGTTCGACCAAGACGCATTCGACAAAATACGTCTTTGGTCTTCTGATAGGAAGCAGTAATTCCACTATTAGAAAGAACCAGACCGTAGGAAGAACGATGAAGTGGAAAAGACTTTATTGTTCTTGTCTTATGAAAAACAACATTAAAACTTCGCTGTTCAGCGAAAATCTTTCATTTGTACCAGAAAAAACAATTAAAATCAAGCGCTTTCGCTTGGTTCAAATACCAAGCTTTATCAAGATGAATTGTGTGCTGAATAGGGCTATTATTATAGGGCTTACCTACAACCATGTGACAACAGGTAATAATTAGGCTTTAAAGCTATACATTCATTAGCTAACCTGACTACACTTCATTTAAACATTATAATATTACTATATATTACATTAATGTTCATATAGATAAATCTAGAGAGTGCAACAAAAATTATTACAATATTTTTTAAAATATTAAAATATTTAATTAATAATCTTATATCCTGTGATGAAATTCAATTCACTGTACATCTTTCACCCTACTACTTGGTTGTATACCACAGGTGTCTACATCATCAACTGTGTACATAATATATAAAAAAATATATAAATATTTTAATATATAAATAAATAAACAAATATTTCTAAAAATATTCTTGAAAATGTTTTTAAAAATGTTCACTAGAATACTTGTTAAAAACCAATATAAATTATTGCAAAAAAATAGTATATTATTTTATGTTATATTATATTAATGTATATAGACAAATGGCATACTAAAAACAAGATCAAATGATTAACAGTTTCTATACACAATGCATCCACTTTCATATATAATCACAATCTAGCCATTCTTAATTTAAGAACACTTTTTATATTTATATTGTCATTCAAACCTGGACTAGTAGCAGCATCTAATTTAAGCTGCCACAAGAGTTCCTTATATTCTAAACGTATTTCCCAGTCACCCCCTCTGCCATCCATCTGTACTTGTTCTAACACAATAAAATTTATAAGCATTTCGGGGCATGAAGTAGAATGTTTGTAAAAAGCATTGGTTTCTTTTTTTCTAGAAACCTCATATGAAAAAAAAAAAAAAGAAAAAAAGAAACCAATGCTTTTTACAAACATTCTACTTCATGCCCAGAAATGCGTATAAATTTTATTGTGTTAGAACAAGTACAAATGGATGGCAGAGGGGGTGACTGGGAAACACGTTTAGAATATAAGGAACTCTTGTGGCATCTTAAATTAGATGCTGCTACTAGTCCAGGTTTGAATGACAATATAAATATAAAAAGTGTTCTTAAATTAAGAATGGCTAGATTGTGATTATATTGGATGCATTGTGTATAGAAACTGTTAATCATTTGATCTTGTTTTTAGTATGCCATTTGTCTATATACATTAATATAATATAACATAAAATAATATACTATTTTTTGCAATAATTTATATTGTTTTTTAACAAGTATTCTAGTGAACATTTTTAAAAACATTTTCAAGAATATTTTTAGAAATATTTGTTTATTTATATATTAAAATATTTATATATTTTTTATATATTTATTATGTACACAGTTGATGAAGTAGACACCTGTGGTATACAACCAAGTATGTACAGTGAATTGAATTTCATTACAGGATATAAGATTATTAATTAAATATTTTAATATTTTAATATTTTAAAAAATATTGTAATAATTTTTGTTGCACTCTCTATATTTTATCTATATGAACATTAATGTAATATATAGTAATGGTATAATGTTTAAATGACGTGTAGTCAGGTTAGCTAATGAATGTATAGCTTTAAAGCCTAATTATTACCTGTTGTCACATGGTTGTAGGTGAGCCCTATAATAATAGCCCTATTCAGCACACAATTCATCTTGATAAAGCTTGGTATTTGAACCAAGCGAAAGCGCTTGATTTTAATTGTTTTTTCTGGTACAAATGAAAGATTTTCGTTGAACAGCGAAGTTTTAATGTTGTTTTTCATAAGACAAGAACAATAAAATCTTTTCCACTTCATCGTTCTTCCTACGGTCTGGTTCTTCTAATAGTGGAATTACTGCTTTGGTGTTTATTGCTTCGTTTTCGTTTGTTATTATTCTTCTGATAGGAACCCAATTTAAACCTATAGTTAACACTTTTCAAAACATATTCATTCCCCTCAAAAATATATCTACATTGTGTGCAGGTTCCACATTTAACTGTTCTGATGAAGTCCTATGCATGATAAAATGCTCAACTGGGAAAATAAAGTTATTTGTATTTATCCTTGTTGTTATTTGCTTGTTTAGCCTGTGTGGCTAGGACTGCCAGCCTTGTTTCTGGTTTTTGAGTCAGATTTTTAATTCTTATTCTCCTGTGGATGCATTTTCTTTTAATCTTACTGTTGCCAGGATGAATGATCAATTTTTATGAGAACAAGTAATGTTCCCCTGAACTGAGGAGATACGATATGTTACAGATGGGTATAACTCATTCCTGTCCCATCCCTGCTGTACTGCCGGCAGTATAGCAGGGATGGGTATAACTCATTCCTGTCCCATCCCTGCTATACTGCCGGCACTGGAGGATGTGTTGAATGCTGCTTGTAGTCATTCTGATAACCAGCTGTCAGTCCCTAAAAAGCAGGTAAACTGTATAAGGTTTCTCCGGCTAGTAGATGTTCATCATGTTACCCTGCTGCAGTCATCACACTTGGGTTATCCTGTCGTCAGGCGGTCCCACTTTCGGCCGGAATTCCAAAGTCTTGGTCCGGCATCGGTTGCTGTCGCCTCTTCCCTGATGTCAGTGTGCCAGGGGTATATATAATGCAATCGACGCCATTTTCTTCAGTCTTTCTTGCCGCGCGGTGCCCGAAGCAGAAGCAGTTCACAAGTGCTGATCGGCCGACTCCTAAGATTTTCGAATTCGAATTTCAGACCGAAGTCTTCTATAAAGCCAAGTACCCCGTTGGGTGAAACTTTTCTTGCCTCAGACCGATGTCAGAAAAAGTTAACAATTGTATTTCTTGTGGGAAGCAAATACCTCATAAGGATTTTCATTCTTATTGTATACCTTGCCTAGGCCCAGACCACGACGTCACTTCTTGTCGGTTTTGTGCTAGGTTTAATAAGCGTACTATTAAAAGACGCTTTGATTTCGCACGACACTACTTCGGTAGGAAATTTAACTACACCATGCCGTCGGAGCAACCTACTACCGGCGTGCACAAAAAACGCAGGGATAAGGACAGACATCCCAGGCCTAAGCCAGATTCCGAGGCCTCGGCCGATCCGGTCTCCGGTCCTCAGTGAGGCTCCGACGCAGCCCCTGACTACCGCAGATCTGGAACCCGAGACCGCTACGGAAATTTTGACGGAATGTACCAGGCCGACACAGCCTTTTACTTCAGGCCCTTCCGACAACTTTGCTACAAAAGACGTCGGTACCACAGAAACGCCATCAGTTTCTGAAGGTGTTTTCAGACCGACGACTCTCACCATTAAAATGTTTTCTAAGCCGAAGACTCCTTCTAAATCTAAAAGGACTGCACTTCAGTCTCCTGTTCAAGGTCCCATGCCTAAGAAACAGATGCTGAAAATGGCTGAAGATTTGATTTCTTTAATCAGGGGTTCCCAGCCCCCTCCTGACAAAAGGCCTAGACAGGAGGAAGATTATGCATCCTCTGAGCAAATGTCCATTTCTTCAGACTCCTCTGAGGACCAAGACTACTACTTCTGTCCTTATGAAGATTCTGATGCTGAGGACTCTATTCCCTCAGCTTTTCCTCCTGAAGACTACTCCTTTGGGGAAACTTTACACACTATGAGGGAACATTTTCACTGGGAAGGTCAGGACTACTCTGATTCAAAGAAAAGGCTCAGAGAGTTTCTTTTACTCCCCCAACACAGACCATTTGCCATCCCACCAGTTTTGGACATTGTGGATGACGTCTACTTAGAATCCAGTTTCAACCCAGACTCTCTACCTCCTGCTCCGGCTAAGCCTGACAGATACTATAGAGTGACTGATTCCCACAAATTTCTTTACAAAAGCCCTGTAGCTGACCCAGAGACTATCTCACAGAGTCCCAAGGGGGCTAACACTTCTATGGCTAAAAACCCAGTACCTTCTGAGAGGGATTCCAGAGCACTAGACAGGTGGGGGAAAAAGGTTTACACCTCAGCCACACTAGCTATGAGGGCACTGAATTGTCAATTTCACATGCTTAAGTATCAGCAATTTCTAATCTCTCAGTTAAAGCAAAGAATAACCTCTCTCCCTCAACAATCTGAATTGAAAGAAGTACAGGATCTTTTGCACGCCACTGAGCAGGTGGGCAAACATACCTTACAATGTGGGTTTGATTCTTTGGAGGCCTCCTGCAGAGCAGCTGTCACTGGGTCTTTTATACGTAGGCATGCTTGGTTAAAGGAACAAACTCTGCCTGATCATATTAAAGCAAAACTACTAGATGCTCCCTTACAGCAAGATGTACTTTTTGGAGTAAAGCAGAAGACGTTTTAAAGAAAATGGAAGATAAGGCAAAATCTATGCAGACAGTCAAAGATTTCCTACAAGTACAACCCCTCACTTCAGCAGAAACTGGCCAACAAAGAATTGGTCCTTTCTAGCCACTGACAGACCACAGAGGGGTAAATACAGATGCCCAAGAGGCAGAGGACATCCACAAGCCCAGTATAAACCTCGCCAATGGGGCTCTACAACACAGAAGGAAGAAGAGGACAGGTCTCAAACCACCAGAAGGCAAACTCAATGACTTGCACCTCATCTGGCCAAGCAATACTCTCTTGGCAGCCCCCCTGGGGGAAAACTCGCACTTTTTGCAGACAACTGGCACATTGTCACAAAGGACAAATGGGTCCTAGACATAATTTTACGAGGATACAGATTCCACTTTCACACCTTGCCAATGAAAAGAGGAATGCCAGACCTGCCACAAAATCAATGGGCAGAGGCACAAAAACAAATTACAGCTCTCATGGACATGAGAGCCATTCAACTGGTACCTACTAGAGAGCAAGGCCAAGGATTTTATTCAAGACTCTTTCTAGTACCCAGAAAGGACAATGCCTGGAGACCAATTCTGGACCTTTCAATTCTAAACGCTTATTTACAAGTACCCAAATTCAAGATGCTAACACTACAGCAGCTACTTCCCATGTTGGGCAAGGAAGCATGGCTAGTAACGCTGGACCTCAAGGAGGCATACCTGCATGTCCCTATCAGACAAAGTTGCAGAAGATACCTCCGTTTCATTGCAGGTTCATCCCATTACCAATTCTCTGCACTGCCCTTTGGCTTATCTACTGCGCCCAGAGTTTTCACAAAATGCCTGGCACCAGTAATTGCATACTGCAGACAAAGAGGAATTCAAATATATCCATACCTGGACGACTGCCTCATCCAAGCAGAAAGCAAAGACATTCTCTTACATCATCTGGCCTTTGTAAAGCATCTACTAAACTGCCTGGGGTACACAGTAAACGAAAAGAAGTCAAAACTAGTACCCTCACAAAAAAATGACATTCCTGGGTGCCAGCTTGAATACAACGGCCCAGAAGGCTTATCTTCGCCAGACAAGCAACTACAACTGACTCAATATTTCAAGACAGTGGCAACAAAGACCCAATTAACTGCAAGAAAAATTCTGCAGGCTTTGGGCTTCATGGCATCTTGCATGCTAATAATACCATTTGCAAAGCTGCATATGAGGAAATTACAGTGGTACCTAAAAAGCGTATGGTCTCAACACAGCCACAGCTTGGACACAATGATATCTCTCATTCCCTGCCTACAACAGGAATTTCTATGGTGGTCACAGGCATGTCACCTCAACAAGGGTCAGCCTTTCACCTTGCCCCCAGCCAGGCAAACTATCACAACAGATGCTTCAGACTACGCCTGGGCGGCACACATGGCAGGACAATGCATTCAAGGCCTATGGACTGCAGAATAAAGAAATCTGCACATAAATCAAAAAGAGATGCTAGCTGTACAGAAAGCTCTGACAGCCTTCAAGGATCTATTACATCCAGGACAACTTGCAATAAAGACGGACACCACCACAGTAATGTGGTACATAAACAAACAAGGGGGTACACATTCTTACCCTCTATGCAGGCAAGCAATGACCTTATGGAACACAGCTCTGGCCTACCAAGTCCAGTTACAAGCTCAATTCCTGCCAGGACAGAAGAACACATTGGCAGACGACCTCAGCAGAAACATCAAGGATCCCTACGAGTGGAAACTAGATCCACAAATATTTGCAATGATAACTCAAAAATGGGGCCTTCCAGACATAGACCTGTTTGCCAGTCCTCAAAACTATCAACTGACAAAATTTTGTACAAGGACATTTCACCATCAAGCTTGGAAAGTGGGCGCTCTCTCTTTCAGTTGGAAAACCCTGACAGTATATGCCTTCCCTCCATTGCCTCTCCTCACAAAGGTTCTTTTGAAAGTCAAAAAGGAGAGACCACGACTGATTCTCATAGCCCCAGACTGGCCACACCAGCACTGGTATCCGCTATTGAAAAATATGGCCCACAGCCCACCATGGATATTGCCTCAAATCCCCCATTTGCTCACACAACAAAACAATCAGATTCTTCACAGCCAGCTCAAAACTTTAAATCTGGCTGCATGGCAAATCATCTAAACATCCAACCAGCACCTCTTTCACAAGCAGTTCTGGATGTTAATCTGGAAGCCAGGAGGCCAAGCACCAGGAAGGCTTATTCGGACAAATGGAAAAGGTTTTGTGCCTGGAACCAAGCTAAAGGCCAAGACACAATTCAGCTTCACATGCATCACATTCTACAGTATTTAGCTGAGATGTTGCACAAAGGACTTTCCTTTTCCTCAATTAAAATCCATGCTTCGGCTATTTCAGCTCACTACAACACGGATCCACCTTTATTTTCACATCCTCTTCTAAGGCAGTTCCTCAGAGGGGCAAAAAACATTAGACCGCCCAGGAGAGCTCCTACACCAACATGGGACCTCAATTTTGTTCTGGAAAAACTAACGCTGCCTCCCTTTGAACCAGCTTTCTCTGCAGATCTACAGTTCCTATCATGGAAGACTGCCCTGCTCCTAGCAATAACTTCAGCTAGAAGAGTCTCAGAGCTACAGGCACTAATGGAAGTGGAACCTTTCCTCATTTTTCATTAAGACAGAGTTTCTCTACGAACTAATCCTTCCTTTATGCCTAAGGTGGTTTCCAGTGTAGCTTTAAATCAAACCATCCACTTACCCACCTTCTTCCCCAATTCACAGAACAAAGGTGAGAGTCTCCTGCATTCCTTGAACATTCACAGTCAGCTTCGTTACTATTTGGACAAAACTAAGGCTTTCAGAAAATCTGACCAGCTCTTTGTATCCTATGCTACAGCTTCTCGAGGGAAGGCTATATCAAAGCAAACCATTTCTAAATGGATAGGTCATTGCATACGTTTCTGCTAATACCCATCATGGGAAACCAGTTCCTGCTACCATTAGATCCCACTCTACCAGGGCAACAGCTACCTCTACAGCCTTTCTCAGGGGGGGTTCCAACCAAGGAAATTTTAGGAGCTGCAACTTGGAGTTCAGTACACACCTTTACCAAACACTATCACTTACCTCTTTACTCAAAGTCCAGGGTGGGCTTCGCCACTGCAGTTCTGCAGGGCCTTATAGCCTCCACTAACCCTCTATGATACCTCCCCCCTACCTTAGCTTTGGGATTCTACCCAAGTGTGATGACTGCAGCAGGGTAACACGATGAACATAGTACAGTTTTGTACCTACCATAAATGTAGATGTTGGAGTGTTCACCTTGCTGCAGTCCAGGTTACCCCCCCTCCATCCCCTCTGATCTACTGGCTAAATCTCTTCTATGCCTTACTGATGTATTTGCTTATAGCTGAAGGGATTTTGTGTTTGTGCTGTGGTTACTCCTTTTGGTACTAATTTCTGACCACCTTTTTGGGGGCACCTAACATCTAGGGCAAGAAAAACTGAAGAAAATGGCGTTGGTTGCATTATATATACCCCTGGCGCACTGACGTCAGGGAAGAGGTGACAGCAACCGACGCTGGACCAAGACTTTGGAATTCCGGCCGACTGCGGGACCGCCTGACGACAGGATAACCCAAGTGTGATGACTGCAGCAGGGTGAACACTCGAACATCTACATTTATGGTAGGTACAAAACTGTACTTTTCTTTTCTCAATCCTTAGATCTAACCCAGCTGCAATTTCAACTGTGTCATGTTGGCAAAAGATTGGTCCATAATATTAGCCTATCACTTTCTGACAGAAGGTAAAATGTTGAAATGTGCAGGTAAGAAAATGTTTATTTCTTCCACTTATATTCTTCAGAATTCTAAATTAACAGACATATATGTGGAAATTTATTCTCTGTCGTATGGGTAGGCTGAGGGAATTGGTTTCCACTCTTTCTACAGAAAAAGCTCTTTTTTGAACCAGACAGTTTCAGCCCTATATCAGGTATCTAAACGTGTTTTGAAGAGAGTACATCATTGTGCAGGTACTGTATCTATGGCCACTGCTGTTTCTACAGTGGTTAAGATACGCTTGGGTACAAAACCAAAGGTTTGCTAATGAAGTAAATTGTGAAATCTTATATTCAGCCCTTGGTAAGGCGGTATTGTTTGGCTCCTCTGATACCCAGGTTCTCAAACAGTATAATGGAAGAGGGAAATTGATTCAGGGAGTTTGTAAGATGTGTCATGTACCCCAATGCAAATCTTATAGGCCTCTGTTTTACTAAAAAACCAAATAAAGAAAATCAGTCTATTTGCTAGGGGAAAAAAAAAGTTCAAAAAATGAGAGACATAAAAGGCAACAGTTACACGAAACTGGTGCCTTCTCAGGAAACTGACTGTGCCAGCATTTTTTTTTTTTTTTTTTACCGTTTCCCATCCACCCCAGCCAACATCTCTACAAATCTGTCCCTCAACATTCCTCTTTGCCAGAAGACTGTTTCAAATTCTTGGGTGTTAAAAATGGTGCAGGAGGGTTAAGATGGTACTAGATACAAAAGCCTCTTTTGAGAGCATTACTTTCTCACCCCATGAAACCAACAGAATATTTTACTCAGGTACTTCAGTCTTTACACCCCCCAAGGAGTTATAGAACCAGAGCCCATACGTCAAAGGGGCTATGGCTTCTAAACCACAATATTTCTTGTACCAAAGAGGTCAGTACTAGATTTTTCATTTCTAAGTCTGTATGTGAAAGAGCCAGAGCTCAAAATGTTGACCTTACAAAACTTATCCCTCATTCTTCACATGAATTAACTGTAGATCTAAAGTGTACTTTTTACCACGTTCCTTTAGCTATATGTTTAAGAAATGTTTCTCGGGTTCGCCAAGTCACATTATCAGTTCTCTGCTTTACTCTTTGATCTATCTATAGATCAAAGGGTATTCACAAAATATCTAGCCCCAGTCATAGCTTATATATTCATATGTCAAGAGTCATTAACTTGGCTTCCAAATAAATATGGAGAAAATCCTCCTTGACACCATCTTACAGGATTGTGTTTCTGGATTGCCTTATAGATACTTCTCTCTAAATTACCTTTTTTGACACGAGAGACAGTAGATTTTTATCTGGAGTTTTTCATGAGCTTCTCAAATCAGTCTTGGACCTCTGCGAGAGAATTCCTCAGGATCATAGGGTTCATGGCTTCTACGATTTTCATGATTTATGTAGCCAGATTACACATGAGAGAAATGCAGTGCTTTCTAAAAAAAAGAAACCTGGACCCAGGCATTCTCTGGAATATCAGAACTCCTGTTAGGGTCGTAATAAAAAGGGAACTGTACTGATGGAGATGACAAATTCAACTGAAACCTGATCTCCACGTCTCTCCTCAGACCCCAAACCAATCTCTCATCACAGACTCATCAGAATATACTTGGGGAGCAGTTTCTATGGGGAAGAAATGCAAGGTCTCTGAAGTCCTTCAGGCAGGCCAGAGCCATCAACTTGAAGGAGTTGTTGCCTGTGATACATGTCTTGAACTCTGTACATCACCTATGGTCCCCAAGACTTCTTTCAAGTGGTTGCAATTGATACCACTGTCATGTGGTATATAAATGTGCTGGGAAGTATAGGGTATTACCCTCTGTGCAGGCTGTCTATGATGGGTTGGAAATTAGTTGATCAGCATTGCGTAGCCCTCCAAGCGTCTTACATTTCTTCAGAGCAAAACATAATGGCAAACCCTTGCAAATGGAAACTGAACCAGTGGCCTTCCAGGAAAGGATCCAAGTAGATCTGTTTCACTCTTTTCAAATCAGGCAACTAAAAATTTTGTTTCAGGGTTTCTTGCAGGCAAGCCTGGAAAACATACTTTTACATTCCCTTGGAAGGAAATATTCCCTTGAGATCTGATGTCATTTTCATTTGTTCAACTGATGGGTCACGGATCCGACCTTGAATCTGGCTTAGCCGCTTTCACTAAATTCACAGATCAAACTCTCAAGCCCCTCCCTTACCCGTTATACCCCATTAACCTAACATACCTCAGATCTCATCTGCCGCCATATTACTCAGATACAGATCTCATACTCTGGAGCTTTTGGGTGAATTTTCAGTATCATACAGTTATAATTTTACTCCTTTTAAATCGTGTATAACTTTTTTACTCTCTCCCTTACTTCTGAATATTTTTCGAGTTTTGTCCTTCAGGCATTTATTTTCCTACCCTGTTATTGTTTGGGTACGTGAAGAAGTACCATTGTTGGTACTTTTGCTTCTTTCCCTATAATCTTGTCTTTCCTACCCTCTAGAGGGTATTTCTTGGTATTATTGTTGGTACATTCTGTCATCAAGAACAAAAAAAAAAAAACTTTTGCTATAGCTGAGTTTAAACCTACTCCTCCTCTTTTGTTTAGCATGGCAGATATACTGGCTGCTTTTAAAAAATGCACTTCCTGTGGGTATAAGATCCCCAATTCTGATGCCCACAAGGAATGTGTCAGCTGTTTGGGCACTGCCCATTTAGAAATGGATTGTTCCATTTCTGCTGGTTTCAATTCCAGGACTGTTAGTGACTGCAAAATTGCTGAAAGGCCTTCTTCCTTCTTCCTCCTCTTCTCTAGTTACTGGGGCTCAACCCCCCCCCCCTCCAAGAGGTCAAAGGGAAAAGCCTGAATCGTTCCTAAAGGAATGAATTTGAATTGTGTTACATAAAAGGTGTGTTTTTTTCAGTTACAATGTACTCTGTAAAGGCTGTGTCAGCTGAGGCGGTAAGAGATTATTGCTGCTATCTGTTTAATACAAGAAAGGCTGTTTGCTGCTATTCGTTGCTGTCTAGCATATTTGTACTAAATAAATGGACTTTTGCTGAAAATTTGGAAGAGTTAACAGTCTCTGGTCTTGGTGGTATTTATTTGCCTTGTTCAAAGTGGTTAAAATAATTTCTCTATAACCAGTGACTCCTTTACCTTTACCCCGTATTTTTCAAGAGACTGGTATGGATTTCTCACAGAGAAACAGAGAAATCATTGTACAATTGGGGTCTAAGACTGTGAATAACATTGACACGGAAAATATGGGGCCATCAATGAGTAATTCATCAGAAACACAATCCAGTGTGTTTAGAAAATGGGATGAAGACAGGACTAGTATGACTTCCAATTTGTTTGCTGCAGTAGGTAAGAGGACAGAATTGTCTACACTACCTGCAGTACAAGAACTGTGCAGCCAAATTGAAAAACTGATATTTAAGTAAAGGCAGTGTTTTACAATCTACACAGCCTGCAAAGGTATCAAGAGTTAAACATTACACCTCGGGCGGGCTCCGGGCTATAAAAAATCCATCTACTCCTTTCAACTTGTCAGAAGAACAGGATTGCATGTTTCATGAGAGATGGATAGTGGCTGCTCGCCGCTACAGTAGTGAGTGGGTTACGATACTCATTGACAGGAACATTCTTAAGAGAAACAAATTAAAAGAAGAAACTAAGAAGTTGTGTGCTGATATAGTAAAAGAAACATCTAATTCTGCTCTTGAATCTTTTTTGGGCAGTATGAATGAACGATTGCTGTCCTATCAGAAAGAACTATTCATTCGGCAAAAGAACAAACTTCAAAGGGACCTATGCGATTACAATAAGAAGGCGTTCCAGCTATCCACCAATCAGCAGCCAAAACGTAATCGTGTAAAGTTCCAGAGAGACCAGGAAGTTAGGGGCCAGCAGCCTAACAATTTCCTATCAGGAGAGAGTGTGGCGTCTTCAATGGATGAAGGCGAAGGGGAAGAACAGTTTCCAGGGCTACCACGACCCAATAACGAGGAACATTTCATGAGCAAGCAGGGCCAAGAAATGGGACCAAAAAAACTGTCCTGGAATGGACACGACACTAATAGAGACTAAAACTATGGTCCGTACAACAAAGTAAATGGACAAACCAGTAAGGTACAGTTTACCGAAAGAGACTCTTATGTTGTCAATTTAACAGGTTGTACTTTAGATGAAACTGAAATGTGTACATTACAGAGGGGTTTAAAATTTATTCCCTCAGCTTTACCGAGGCTATACGAGTTAAAATGTGATGTATTTAAGTTAATACGCAAAATGTACTTAGAGTATTTTTTCAGCATAGAAAAAGTAGAAAATATGTCTAATAATATAACTGATTCTTCCATTGATAATAGTTTTTATTCTTGTGAGTCAGATATGGATAATGCTTACAGTAAATTGGACGCTACTAGAATTCTAGCTAAAAGTACATTCATGCCTCCATTTAGAAATGAATGCATTCAACGTTTTCATGCTGCGTTCATTTTAGCACTAGAAAAGGAGTTGCAAGAATTTAATAAAGAGAAAGTGTTTAATTTATCCAAACAGGAACGGTTCAAATTGAAACAGTTGAGTGAGAATAACCACATTGTGTTTAAACCCTCAGATAAGGGGGGTAAATTAGTAATTATGAAATTTACTGATTGTTTTGATATGTGCATGGAACATTTAGGCAATGAAGATGTTTATTGCAGGGTAAACAAAGAGATTTATTTACAAGCCATAAGAGAATATGAAAAACTGTTAAGTAAAGGAGTATGTTTAAACTACTTTACTAAATCAGATATTACTGATAAATTTTCCAGCAGACAGTAAAATGGCTAAGTTCTTCTGTGTTCCAAAAATACACAGGAATATGCATCATCCACCTGGTCGCCCTATAGTGTCAGCTAGTGGTTATTTTACCCATAATTTAGGGTGTTTTTTACATTTGTGTTTATTGAAAGAAGTGGTGAAATTACCATCTTACATCAAGGATTCTTTTGACTTTTTAAATAAGTTGGACGGATTCCGGTGGGAACCAGACATGTATATTGTAGTAGTAGATGTTACAAGCTTATATACAAGCATACAACATGAATCTGGCATGGAAGCATTGGATTATTTCATGGGAGACAGTCCCAGAACACAGTATGTTAAAGAATTATTGCATTTTTGCTTGGTTAGTAATGATTTTGAATTCAATGGTAACCTGTATAAACAATTACAAGGTACACCCATGGGGGCGGCATTTGCCCCCATGTATGCAAATTTGTTTATAGGCCTTGTGGAATTCAGTCACATGTACAGAAGTGAATTCTATAGAAATTTTGTAAAAAGATATTTCAGGTTCATAGATGACCGTATATTTGTAAAGGGGGTAAAAAGGAAGTACATTCATTTATTGTTTATTTGAATGATAATACATTTTGCATTAAATAAGATGGCCTGCAGGGAGGGACAAAAGTGAATTACTTGGACATAACTTTAGAAGGCCTGTGCAATGGAAAGATTAAAACTAAAATGTGCCGAAAATTTGAACAGCCTAGTCATATGCTGCATGCATCTAGTTGTCATCCAATACACACTTTGACGGCCATCCCCTATGGAAAGATCTTGAGAGTAAAAAGACTGTAAAGTGATGCACAGGATTCCGAAAGGGAGGATAAAAAAACAATTGCCATGTTCCTGAAAAGGGGATATGATGAGGCAACTGTCCTAGATAGTTGTATCAGAATATATAGAGACAGAGATAGAGACTTACTTTAAAAACATAAGTCAAGGTAAAAATTATAGGACAAGAGAAAAAAAATCTATTTCAGACCAAATCCTATTTTTTGTGTCAAAATATACATTATTTTCAAGAAAGATACAAAGTAAAGAGGGAAGTTCCATCTCTTACAGAAACGAGATTAAAGTTTTCCTACCAAAGGGGTCGCAGTTTAAAAGATTTTCTGGTCCATGGCACTTTTAGAAGACCAGTAGAAAGAATAACAGGGGCAGTGTCTGAAGTAGGCACTATACCATGTGGCAAGTGTACAATATGCCAATATATAGTAGCAACATTTGAAAAAATTAATGGCAAGATGTTTCAAACAAAAGGTTGTTTTACTTGTAAACGTGTGGGCATTGTGTATGCCATTAAATGCCCCTGTGATAGTTTTTACATAGGAGAAAGTAAAAGAAGCCTGGGCGAAAGAATAAAGGGACATTAGAAATAATAAGGTTGTGAGCCCAGTAGCAGAGCACTTTAACAAGGAACACAAGAGAGATTTTAGTAGTTTACAAGTTTCAGTTTTAGAACAAATTAAGTCTAGATTCTTGAGTGAAGATAGGATCAAATACCTACTCAGAAAAAAGGAATCAATTTTTATGTTAAAATACAACACATTACAACCGATAGGGTTGAATAAAGAATGTCATTGGAAAAGTTTTATTTGAATGTAAGGCTTTTTTAAATATTCAATTATTTTTATTCAATTGATGTATTGCATAATAGTATAAGTATTTAATTAATTGGTTTAGAATTTGAATTGTGCTATATAAAAGGTTTGTTTTTTCAGTTACAATTTAACTCTGTAAAGGCGGTCAGCCGAGGCGCTAAGAGATCATTGCTGCTATCTGTTGTTTAATATAAGAAAGACTGGTGCTATTCGTTGCCATCTAGCATATTTGTACTGAATAAATGGACTTTTGCTGAACATTTGGAAGAGGTAACAATCTCTGGTCTTGGTGGTATTTCTTTGCTTTGTTCCAAGTGGTTAAAATAACTCCTCCTCTCTTTTGTTTAGCATGGCAGGTATACTGACTGGTTTTAAAAAAATGCACTTCCTGTGGGCATAAGATCCCCAATTCTGATGTCCACAAGGAATCTGTCAACTGTTTGGGCACTGCCCATTTAGAAATGGATTGTTCCATTTCTGCTGGTTTCAATTACAAGACTCTTAGTGACTGGAAAAATAGTTTGTGCTGAAAGGCCTTCTTCCTCCACTTCTCTAGTTACTGGGGCTCAACCCCCCCCCCCCCCCAAGAGGTCTGAAAGGGAAAATCCTGAATCGTTCCTAAAGGATCAAGACTATAAGAAGAGGTCCTCATGCTATTCTTCCACATCTCCATCCTCTGACCCTCCTGCGCAAATTTCAAAGTTGGATAGACACTTTTGGATCTTGCTTCATTGAAGCCTCGAATCTGGTCACCAAGGTTTTTGCTGGAGCCAATCTCTCCTTGGCTACACTCAACCCTTTCTTCAGGAAACTCTCTGAAGACAGATTCCAGACTACCATCTACCAACTCATCTGTTAGGTCCTCCAGGAGCTTGTCTGAAGCAGAGGTTGCTGGAATGATAAAGTTCCTCAGAGCCAGACTGGAGTAATCCTGGCTTTATCTCCCATTGGACCCTTGAGCCTGCCTTTCACTGACCTGATCATATCTCATTCTCCAGTCTGTCCCCTGGTTTTTGGAGCCCTCAAATTTGAGATCCTTGAGAGCATCCTTTTCCGATCCGAATACAGGCCATTCTTCGACTCCAACCATGTTACTGAGTCATCTGGCTCCGATGCTTTCGGAGTAGGAGGAGTCGGAGCAAAAACATCAGTGCTGCCTCTGGGGTGTTGGGGTGGACTGTGAAGTTATTGGCATCATCCTTGCCCCTACGTGCTTCACTGCTGGATATCTTGGGTATGACCCCTCCTCAAGACAAGTATCTGGGGACTTCAGGGCTCGCCAGCACAGGGGGTCTTAGCTCTAGTGATGTTGGCCACTGCCTTTGAGATGGTGAAGAGAGGGCTCTCTCTCTGTCTAGAGAAAGGACATCCTAAACCCCTTGGATCCTGTTTCTGTTCCATTGCTCGGTTTGAGTTCTGAGCCTCTCACCTCTATCCCACTGGAGTAGCCTGCCTGAACGAGCCTTCACTCAGTCCCTAGGGACTCCCCTGCCACTTTCAGTACCTCACCATACCATACTTTTAAAGCAGAAAGGTGGATGGAGGAGTTGGTGTTCCTGGAGGCCTTCTGGTCTGTCCCAGCAATGTCTTGGGTGACCCTCTGATGAGCTAATAGATCTCGTCTTATGCCATGCATGGAAGGAACCAGATACCATGGAGCCAGTTCCCAAGTGACCAGATAGATTTTTAGCCCCCCCCCCCAATGGACAGAGCACAGTGGAGCAAGCTGGTCCCAGAAAATGCCATGGTTGTAGTAGCAGCCACCAAGAAAGAGCTCGCACAGCACATCTGTCCATCCACCTAACAGGGAGTCTAGGGCTTTGGAGAGATTTGGAAAGCTTGTCTACGCCTCAGCAACCTTTGCTCTCTGGTCATTGGATTGTTTGGCACACTTTGCCAGGTTGCAGAAAGATTTGACAAAGGGCCTTTCCAGATCTGTTTTTGGGTCCATGCCTGTGAATGACCAGAATAAGGTTTCACAACTGGCCACCCTTCGGTCTATATCTAATGTGTCCATGCGGTTGATTTCCTACACTGCAGAAGGTACTTCAAGGGCAGCAGGTTCAGGCATGGCCATCAGGAGACATGCTTGGATTCACTTGTGCGATTTTGCAGCCCACTACAGGTATTCGTTCATCAATGCTCCATTTGAAGGAGCTTACCTGTTTCGCCCAAAGGTAAAGGAAACACTGTCCGGAAGTGAGCAGGAAAGAAAGATCTCGTCTGCCATTGGGATCTGTTACTCTACTCCTCAGAGACCTTTTTCATGAAGTCGAGGAGGTAGGAAAATGTGGTTTTATAAGTCCCAAGGTCCTTTTGAAGACTGGCAAGGATATCGTTCTCCCAGAGGCACAGGGGGACTCTAAAGGAGGACGCTGTCCTCACAGCAGAGGTGGCCCACAAAACCAGGGTTTCAGGGTTTGCCTAAGAAGGAATCCCTATCAATGCTCCTGAGAGGTGGCCTGGCTGTTTTTCTCTGGAGGCTGTCAGGGGGTGCTTATCTCTGCACCTAGAAGACTAGGCATCCATCACAACAGATACCTGAGTACAGAGGATCATATCCAGAGGTTATTCCATACCATTTCCCAAATTTCCCCCATAAAAATGAGGAAGATGCCCAATGTTCCACCCACTAAGGAGGAGGCAGAAGCTCTTGAAATAAGAGAGCTGTGAGAAAGAGCCATCCAAGAAGCCCCCCCCCCCCCCAGACCAGGTAGGGTCTGGAATTTATTCAAGATTCTTTTTAGTGCCAAAAAGGACAGGGGACTTCAGATCCATTCTGGCTCTCAGTATATTAAATCCGTAGGTAAAATATTCAAAGTTCTGGATGGTCACAGTTCACTCCATTTTGTCCCTGTTGCAAAAGAACAGTTGGATGTGCTCAGTAGATCTTTAGGAAGATGTCTGTTTTTCCGGCTGGGAGACTGTCATTATCAGTTCAGAGAACTGCCCTTTGGTCTCACCATAGCCCCCAGGTTGTTTAACAAATGTGTGGTGGTGATAGCAGCTCACCTAAAGCTGCTAGGATTCTGGTTGTTTCTGTATCTTGACGACTGGTTCCTATCTGCTCTGACCCCAGGGATCTACATTTACAAGCAAGGGATTACCTTCTCCAGTTGTGCCACAATCCAGACATCTCAGTCAACTACAGCAAGTGACAACTCACTCCAACACCGAATCTGGAGTTCATATTTGCCCGTCACATACAATCAGATGGCATCTCTCTTTGTTCAACAAGCATACAAACCCTCACATCCCAGGTAAAGGAAGATCTGATGTCAATTTTAATTTTGTCCCCAACTGATGGGTTTGGATCCGATCCCTCGAATCTGACTTGGGTGTTGCTAGAGCTCGTGGAAACTTCTCCCTTATCCATAATGCACCAACCCCAAGTACTTCAGATCTCGTTTCCCACTTTACTTAAAAGACGTGGTTGACCTTTACTCTCAAGCGACTGTCAGATAAGTGCTTTATTATTTTTTTTCTAAAATATAAACCTTCATTACGTATTTCTATCTTTGCAGAGTCCTCCCCTACCTTTCTGTACAGTTTTCATACACTAGAAAATTATTATTAGTATTAATTGTATTCCTTTTCTTTTTGTGTACTTGTATACCTCTTAAATATTATTGAGTATATTTAAATTCCCTCTACAATTTGTGTAGCTTCTTTTAATTACTGTTGCAGGTTAAACTGAAGTTGTCTTCATTTGCTCTTCACCCTGTGGGTCATGGATCTGGGACAGATGCAGTTCGACCGCATTTTCCAGCATCTGATCAGAGCTCCAAGCTCCTCCCCTACCCATAATACCCCTGTCTCCCTCCTCCCCTCTGATCTCATTTGCCGCACTCATTGCAAGCATTGTGGTCCACTGTTCCAGGCTTTTTTTTTGGGTAAATGAGTCAAATCTAAATTCCTAGCCTCATCTTTCTAGCTTAAATTTTTCTATCTTTTACCTACCCCTACCTTTTTGCACTCTGGCGTCGGTCTATAGTAAGAAAAAAAAAAAACTCCTTACTCTCACTTTCCCCCTTTCTGTCCCATCTCTAAGTATGTGCATGTGTGATTTCTGATTGGGTTTTCTCTATTACTTCAAAGTCAGACACACCCAAACCAGGTTTCGGAAAGTGCACAGAGTTTGGTCATAAGCTTCCCCAGAAGATGGCCACACTATGTGTTTTCTTAGGGGTCCCTCACCTCAATTCCTCCTGCTTGATCTGTGCGGGGTTCAGTCCCTTCGCATTGATCGACAGAAGGAATAAACTTGTACTCAAGGGCCTTCTCCCTCCACCTACTACGGAGGCCCAGGCTACCCCTTCCGCTTCTAATTCTGTCTTCGCCCCGGCTTCTGGTACTCAACCTCCTACTAAGAGAACCAGGGACAGAAAGAAGAGCAAAGGACTGAGACAGGCTGAGGAAGCAGTCCCCTGACCGCTCTTCCTCAGCCATGCCACCAGCTAAATCCTGATTAGCTCCTAGCATTTGTTCTCCCCGACTCTGTTCTCCTTGTTTCTCCCCAGAGCGAGAGGTGCCTCAGAACCGTTCCCTGGTATCTCTAGGCTGGTGTCGGTGGCCTCTTCCTCCAGATTCACCCACAGCCTTTCCAAAGCCGAGGTAGACAGGATGATGCGGAGATTCATCCACACTCAGATACAGATGGGAGTCTTGACTGCCCCCTCTACATCCTGAGTGGGGAGGATGCAGTCTGCCTTCATGCTGATCACTCCTCCTCCGATTTGACTCCCGGTTTTGGAATCTTTGGATCCGAGGACCCTCCGTGTTGACGGGTCAGCTGCAATGGTACCTTGATGCTGACCGTTTCCCTGAGCGGAACGTCCAACGAGTTTGGAGCCATCTGTCTCTCGGAGCCGTAGCCCCGGTGCCATATCCAAGGGATTGGCATCGGCACTGAGCTTTTTGGAGCCAGGCCTTCCACTTGGAGTCTCGGCTTCTGGAGGTTTGGCCCCAGCTCACCCAGTTGATGCAGAAGATTATGGACCCGATTGTTATTTCGGCCCCAGGGGGTTCGTTCCCCTCCTGCCGTAGATGTGGTGGAGAGGGTCCTGTCAGTTCCATCGAGACCCTTGACACTCTCGTCCTCGGAGTCTGTACTGGCTCCCTCTATCTCTTGTCTGGATTCTGCCTTCCTGCCCCCTCAGGTGTACAGCCTGCTGCTTCTTTGCCCCAGGGAGTTCCCCCACAGGAGCAGTCTGACATTTGAGTTCCCCAGAGACACCCCCTGAGGAAGTACCTCGAAAACACACGTGCAAAAAGAGGCAGTCTTCCTGCCGGAGTCTCTCACGGAGGACACTAACTTGCAGGAGGGGGAGGGGTCCCCCCCGGTCATCCCCTGATGATGTCTCTTTTGGAGACATCATGGAGATCCTTCGCCAGCATGGGGGGGTGGTCTGCCCAAAAACCCAACCCTGACGTATTTGTGCAGGACCCTCTACATCCTGGGTGTCCATCCAGATCCCCTTGTGGATCTTATTACATCTCTGGCATGGAAGGAGCCTGACACGGTGGTGCCCATCCCGAAATGCCCTGACAAGATCCTTAGTGCCCCGGCTGACAAGACATATACTAGTCCATGAGATCCCCTGTCGATGCTGTGGTGGTGGTAACAGCCAATAAGTAGGAGCTCATGCAGGAAAGCTCCATGGTCCATCCACCGGACTAAGAGTCTAGGACCATGGACCATTTCGGGAAGCGGGGACTACACTTCAGCTATGTTCTCGGTATGTGCGCTGACCTATATGGCACACATTGTCCGGCTGCAGCGTGATCTGGCCAAAAAAGGTCGCTGAGTCTGCCTCAGGTTCCATGTTGCCAGAGGAGAAGAAGGTGTTTGTTTGGCCTAGTCAAATCTTGTTTCCGTTTCTGTGACCTCATCCTCTATATTCAATCCAAATACTAGACTCCAGTCCAGACCTCCTGTCTCATCCGATGGGGTAGCTCTTTGGACATAACAGGCCTCAGAATAACCACATGGTTTCTCCAGGTCCAGTGATGGGTAAATAGCCTAGGCTTTCCTTCCCGGTCCAACATATTGACTTGTCCTCTAAAAAAGTGTCTACTCAGAATGTTTACAGAAGTAAATGGAAGAGATTTTCCATTTGGGCCCTCCAGAGAGATTTAGATTTCTTTTTTTGCCCCACTCTCTCCAGTCCTAGATTTTTTAGCATCCCTCTTCAAAGAGGGGGCTAGCTTCTCTACTATCAAACTCCAGCTGGCTGCCATTTCTGATTTGCATTCAGGTGAAAATTATGCTTCTTTGGCTTCTTCTAGTTGTGCAAAACCTTTCTGATAGGTCATTTTGTGCTTTAGGCCCCCAGTCAAGGGCACTATATCTCCTTGGGACTTATCTGCCTTATTTCAGAGTTTGACCCAAAGTACATTTGAACTTTCCAAATCAGACCTAAAATGTTTGTCCTGGAAGAAATTTTTCCTAGTTGCTGTTAAGTCAGCTACATGAGTATCTGAGCTCCAGGCCCTCCAATCCTCTTTACCTGACGTTTCATAAGGATAAGGTGCCTTTACATACTAATCCATCCTTTTTACCTAAGGTGGCTTCTGAGTGTAACATTATTCCAGTCATTAACCTTTCAGTTTTTCTTCCCCAAATTTTTCATTAAAGGTGAATATAGATGCTCCATCTTTTGGAGAGACAGGTAATTTCCTTTTTTTCTTTATTGAGCCAAAAATTTCAGAAGGTCTGACCAATTGTTTGTCTAATTTTTTCATAACAGATTGGGCATCGCAATTTCCAAAGTGACATTAGCAAAATGGTTGACTGACTGCATATCCTTTGTAAACAGAGAGTTTTATCTTTGACTAAGCCACCAAGAGTACATTCAGTGAAGTCTACGGCCACCTCTTCAGCCTTTAGGTCAAGAGTTTCGATAGATGACATTTGTGCAGCTGCCACTTGGTCCAATGCTCATACCTTTACTGCTCATTACAAATTGGATTTGATTTCTAGGAACAGAGCGGTCTTTGGCTCTGGCTCTGCAGTACTCCGAAATATCCTGTCGTGAGGACCACCCAAGGTTCATCTAGCTGGGGACTGTGTCCCATCAGTTGAGGAATGAATGAAAATGACAACATCAAATACAAAACTTTTGTATTCACCATAACATTGGATCTGTGTTGTCCATTTTCATTCTTAACTTCCCACCTTCGTAGCCCCCTTCCCTTTCTTCCTGGGGGACACCTAAGGGATTTTTCTTGGCAACCCGTCATTCATTATTTGAGCTGCATTTTTTCTCCCTGCTCTTTCTTCTTAATTGATCCTTTGTAGGATAAACTACTGTTTCTAAGGGCAGCAAACTTGATCTGAGGTATGTTAGGTTGGTGAGGCATTAGGGGTAAGTTAGGAGCTCAAGAGTTGGATCCATGATTGTAGCGAAAGCATCCAAGTCGGATCTGAAACCCATCAGTTGATTAGGAATGAAAATAGAAACACAGAGCTATCATTATGGTGAGTATATAACTTTTGTTTTCTGTGTCTACTGATAAATAGTGCATTTCTGAAGATGCAAAATGATACCCCAAAAGTCATTGCTGTGGCACCCCTTTTTGCTCCAGGCAACCCTGATTCTCTCTTCTTAGGAATTGGAATAAGAAGCAAAGTGCTGCTACCGTCCAAAGGTGTACGTCCCAAAGAAGAAGAATGTTCAAATAGGAAAAACTGGACACAGCCACCACGATATATAAAACCAAAATTTAATAGAATAAAATTCTTAGGAATTGGCCAAGGGCAATTACCACAAGCTTCCTCACTAACTGGATCTTTTTACACAAGACAGGTGGAGCTGGTTCATTCCAGTATCAAACAACTTCAGTTGCCAGCCTGGATGATTCAATTTAATACCTTTTAAGCACTTAATGTATGAGTGTGTGCATCAAGTACTAAAGGAGGCAATAAAGCATGTTACTACAAAATCCTATATTGATAAATGGAAGCAATTTTCTAGTTGGTGCCTAACCAATATCAGGGGCCCAGCAGTGGTATTGTACCAATGGTGCTTGAATATTTGTGTGAGTTACTTATCTGTAGCCTCTCGTATTCTTCTATAAAGGTTTATCTTACGAGCATGTCAGCATATCTGACTTTGGATCCCCATCCTTCTTGTCTGTTTATTAGAAAACATTTTCTTAAAGGAATTTTATACCCGTGACCTCATAAACAGGTTGCTCTTCCTTAGCATCTCAACTATGTGCTGAAACAGTTGACTATTTTGAACCTGCCCATCAAACTGATTTAAAGTTCTTGACTTGGAAGACTGTACCCTAATATTTCGCTGACATCTGCAAGAAAAGTGTCTGAGTTGCAGACTCTCATGATGGGTGAACCCTGTCTGATTTTCCACAGGGATAGTCTCTTTTAGAACAAGCCCCTTATTCATGCCAGGGTTTTTAAGTTTACTTTGAATTAAGCCATCAGTCTCCCCGTCTGCTACCTAAAAGGGCCTTTCACAGATCTTCCAGGCCCCCATCTGTCACCTCATCCCTCTGATTAATATTGTCTATCAGGAGTCTGTCCAAAGTTGACATGGATAGAATGATAATGTTTTTCAGGGCCCATATCCAGTTTGGGGGTTCTCCTGGCTGTCAACACTGTTGGACCTGTGAGCATAGTCTCTTCCCCTCAACGCATTGTCACTTCTACCTTGATCTAAACCTCAGATTTGGGGGCCTGTGGACTTGAGTTTTATCTAATCTAATTTAATTGAATTTATCTGTATCTATCAGATCCAAAGACTTGGCCGTCTTCTATTCCATTGACGTCTGTAATACAACCTGTTCTGAGTAGCTTGAATCCAGAACGTTCTTGGCTCAGAAGTGTTGGTGCCTGGTCTGGGGGAACAGGATCAACTCTGATGTTTTCAGAGCCTCGGCACTGGATAGCATGGCTTCTTCTTTGGGGCCTGGCCAGGCTAGATACTTGGATCTTTCTGGAGTGGAAGCTTTGGCTCCATTTGGAGTGGTCTCGCTTCCTTCCTGACCTTTGGTATTTAGAGCCTTCAAGAGAGTTCTCTCTCTCTTTCTGGTGTGCTGACTTCTCTTCCACTCTCAGGTCCATCAGTGGATAACCTTGGGTCCTGATCCTGCTTATACTGTCCTGTCAGGACAGCTGGTCCCATCTAGCATCAAGACAGTCCATCTTCAGCACTAAAAGTCCAAGTCTTCTACAGAGCATCCCACTGTAGAAGCTCCTTAGAAGCAGATATGCAAGAGTAGGCACATCAACTCCCCCCAGGAGTCTTTAACAAAAGGCACTGACTTTGGTAAAGAGGAGGGGGTCCCCCAGATCCCTGCTTGAGGACATCTGTTTTGGAGAAATTCTCGAGCTGCTGAGATAGAAAGGTGGGTGAGCCTCAGAAGCTCCCCTCTCAGGAGGAGTTTGTCTTCCTTGTAGCTTTTGAGATCAGCCCAGCTACTTCTTGGGTGGTCCCTCTTGCAGAAGAGATGGTCAACCTTTTCTCAAAGTGGACATTTGAAGGATCTAGACATGACTGAACCTATTTACCGCAAGCCAGATAAATGATTGGTATCACCCAACAATCACCCACATTGGAGCAAGGTTCCTGCAGTTGATTCCATGGTTGTGGCAGTGGCATCCACCAAAAAGGAGCTGCTGAAGAAAGCTCTTCTGTCCACTCCATAAGAGAGTGTCCAGGGTGCTGGACAGATTTAGTAAGCGGGTTTACACTTCAGCAATCTTCACACCAAGGGTGCTGAACTACCTGGCACACATGACACATTTCCAGAGGGATTTGACAAAGGAGTTGTCCAAACCACTCTCTCAGGGTTCCTTTTCTGCAGAGGACAAGAAAAACTATGGACTCACAGTTGGCCACCCTCCAGTCCATTTTGAACGTCTTGATGTTCCTCATTTCCAGTGCAACTGAAGGCATTCCAGAGTGGTTGGCACTGGCATTACAATAAGGAGACATGCTTGGATATGCTTGTGTGACTTCAGGGAGCACTCCAAGATGTTCTTTGTTAATGCTTCTGCTGGCACGGCACTCTTCAGGACTAACGTTAGAGATGCCTTTCAGAAGTAAGCAATATAGAAAAACCTTTCCTCTGTAGGAATATCGTTCTTGACCCTCCCCCAAGGTCTTTCTCTAGAAACCAGAAGAGAGGTAAGAGGTTATGGTTCCATAAATCTCAAGGGTTCTCCCCTGACACTTCTGAAGATGTATCCCCTCTGGGCAGAGGAGGGAATTTTAATGGTGGATGTCGCCCCCTTGACAGAGATGGCCTGCAAAATCAGGGCTTCTGGATTCCTTTTTCCAGTTGAGGCAGTCAGGGGATGCTTATCTCTGCATTCCCAGGCTTAGACAGTCCATTACATGAGATATGCAAGTGCAGAAGATCACAACCAGAAACTACTCAATTCCTTTCTCTCTTATCCCCACTTTCAAGAACAAATCTCTAATGTTCCATCCTTCCTAAGAAAAGCAGTTGTTGTTGAAGCTAAAAAGCCGTTAGACAATAGAGTAATTTAAAGATGTCCCACCAGATGAACATGGATCCGAAACTTACTAGAGATTCTTTTTGGCGCCAAAGAAGAACAAGGACCTCAGGCCAATTTTGGACCTCAGCCATCTAAATCAATATATCAAACAGACAAAGTTCTGGATGGTCACAATCATTCTCCCATTTTTGAGTAAGGAAGATTGGATGTGCTACATAGACCTTTAGGATATGTACTACCACATAAAGATGGACAGACACTACAAAAGGTTTCTCCTCTTCTAGGCAGTAAGTTTCAGTTCAGAGCCCTGCCCTTTGGTCTCACCACAACCCCACCCCCCGAGTGTTCACCAAGTGTATGGCAGTCGTAGCAGCTCACCTAAGACTGCAGGGGTTCTGTGAGTGTTCCTGTACCTGGATGACTGTCTCATCGCTCTCCCCACCAAGAATCTTCTCATCTGTGCCATGGAATCCTTGTTCCAACTTTGCAGTAAAGGCAGCCTTACTGTGAACTCTTGCAAGTCCACGTTCCTTGCTGCTCAGACAATAGAGTTTATAGGAACACATCTGGATATGACCAGGATTGCCACCCTCCACAAACAGGCATTAAAAGTTCTTTCATGTTAGAGGCCACCAGCAAGACTGATTTTTCACATTCACGGATCTATGGCTGTCTCAATAACCCTGGTCCCTCTTGCCAGATATCACATGAGAGTTCTTGATTAAACACTTGGTCTATCGTATATCAACAAATGAACTTCAGAGTACTTCTCACGAACATTTGCAGAGTGCACTTAAGATGTTGATTTTACTCCCCAAAGTCCTCCCCCAAGGTTGTCCATTTGCTCCACCTCCTCCCCAAGCCACAGTGACCACGGATGCCTCCCAGTTAGGATGAGAGGGCTGTTCATCGGATGCTTAGTCCAAGGTGCCAGTTTTCATATCAGCATTCTGGAGGTGGGGGCAATCCTAGTGTTGCAGGTATTTTAGGTCTCCCTCCCTCAGGGAGCAGTATCCATATAGACAGACAAGTCGGTAGTCAGGTACATTAGCAAGCAAGGGGGAACATGTACATACCTGTTGTGTTGAGAGGCAGTGATAGTTTGGTAATGGGCGATGTCTTCCCACCACTTTCTGGTAGCAATGCACATCTCAGGGAAATTGTTCTGGTGGACAGGCTGAGCAGGTCTGTCCTACAGTGGCAGAACAGATTTTCTGCTATTGGGGTTGCCCATGCTAAAATATCTGTTTCCCCATACAACACAAAGTGCAACAGGTACCTTGCTCCAGTCCCCCAGGAAAGGGAGTCAGAAGGAAGCACTGACCCACATTTGGGCTCCTGGGTTCCTGTGTGCCTTTCCTCCTTACCCCTCTTATTCCAAAATTTCTGCAGAATGCCTTTGTGAGAAAGGTTGCAGTAATCCTCACTACCCCATTCTGCCCTAACAGGTGAGGTTTCCCTTCCCCTGGCCTCATTTGATACACTCACTTGGGGTACTGAATCCCAATCCAGATCTTCTGTCTCACCCGTACGAATTACCTTACCTGGATTTGAGCCCTCATGTTGACCACTTGGTTTCTCCACTTCCAGTGATGGCTAGATCATCCAGGGTCTCCTCCCAGGTGATTCGCATTCTTACTTCCACACACACATCTTCTGCCAGAAAGATTTACAAAAACAAGTGTTAAATATTTTCAGTTTGGGTTTCTAATAGAAATCTACACCCCTTTTTCTTCTCCTCTCCTGGCTATTTTTGACTTTTCTGGAATCCCTTTTTTAATATGGGACTATCAACTCTACTATTAAAATTTAGCTAGCAGCCATTTCATATTTTCATGTGGGAGAGAATCGGTCTTCTATTGTCTTGCTCAAACTATCCAAGGCAGTCTTCAACGGTACCTTACTTTTCAGCCCTCCCCTTGGGATATCATTTTCCTGCAAGCTTTCACTGGACACCCTTTTGAATCTGCAGCTAAGGTGAACCATACATTTCAAGCTTGGAAAACATTTGTTTCTGGTGGCAGTTAGTTCAGGTTGGGAGAGTATCAAAGTTACAAACCCTCTCTTGCAAAACTTCCTTATCTGATTTTTCACAGGGATAGAGTGGCCCTGCAAACTAATTAGCCTTTTATTCCAAAGGTAGCTATAGAAACTTCTTTCCATATTTTATCAGCAAGAGAAATTACATGTACTCCACTTTTACTTCCCTTGTACAGGGAAAATTAGAATATTTGATCAGTTTTGTCATTGTTTGGCTGTGAAAAAGGAGACACGGGGTTTCTAAAGTGACTCTGACTAGATGGTTATCTTACTGCATTTTGTATGTATACAGAGAAAAAGGAATGGCCTTCTCCAAATCTCTCAAGACTTATTAAGCTAACTGTGGCAACATCTGTTGTTTCTTTTCAAGAGTCTTCCTTGATGACATTTGTGCTGAAGCCACGTGGTCCAGTGGTCATGCCTTCATTTCTCATTATAAGTTGGATTTAGATCCTAGAGATAGGGCTGTTTTTAGTTCAGCCATCCTCTGGAATATCCTTCATGAGACATCCCAAGAGTTTCATTAGCTGGGGCGTCTGTCCCAACTGTTGAGGAACAGATAGATGATTAAACATCAGATACAAAAGTTATGTACTTAATATATATGTGTTATCTGCTTCCGTCCCTCCCCCCCCCCCCCATACGTCCCTTTCCTTTAATTTTTTCTGGGTACTTGGTATGATTGTACTGATGTTTTACCTAGTCTTGGTCATATGCTTTTTATGATCCAGAGCAGATGATGAGCTAATGTATAATAACCTTTGATATGTTTTTGAGTAGGGGGTTCTTTGTCTGTTAGATGAAGTTCGGGCACTCTATCTGAAGTAACTACATGGGCAGGAGACAATTATGGGTAAGGGAAGGAGCCTGAGCTTTGGATCCAAAGTCTAGAGTGGCCGAAGTCAGATTGGAGTCTGATCTGAATACCCAACCTTTGAGGAAGGATGGAAGCAGACAACACACATCTGTCATTATGGTAAGTACATAATTGTCTTTTACCATCACATGCCAGTCAGCAACAATTTCTGTCAATGTTTGCATTTCTCTGCATCTGTTTTACATTTTTAGTTTGGTATATTGCTCTTTGGGTTACCTACAGCTCTGAGAGTGCTTACATCTTGTCTGGTTCCTTTTATAGCCCATTGCAAGATGCAGGGCAAGTACATTGTTCCTTATTTAGACAATTGCCTGATTTTTGCAGATTCTTTCAAAACTTTTCAAAAGTTTTGGGCTTACGTACCAAATCTGTTTCTCATTGTGGGATTTTAGGTGGACAAAGAGAGAAGTCTTCTTTCATTCCTTCTTTCACACATGATAGTGTTTCTAGGGTATTTTCTAGCTACAACACTTATGATGACATTTTTTTCTCAAGACAAAGTAAAGAATTACAAGCAACATTCTCTGACATTTTCAGACTAGACTCTGGCACCTGCCAAAGAATATCTCTGATTTCTATGTTTGATGTCATCAGCTATTCTCATGATTCTCTTGACCATGCTTCCGTTGAGAAAGATTCAGACTATTCATCACCTTGTTGTCTTTCCATAGCCTAAAAATGAGTAAGAAAGAATTATTCACACTCTGGATGACCATCGGCAGATCAGATACTGCATTGACAGAACAAAATCCTTCAGGATTTCTGATAAACTGTCTGTCTCGTATGAAGGTAAGAGGGGACAGTCTGTGTCTAAAGTTGGTGTTCCATGCTGTTACTTTTTATTAATCTCACCATAAGAAGTTACTTCAAATTCCAGTACTGGGGTTTGTGAAATAGGAGTTGAATTAGTGGGTAAATGGTTTGTCTCTCAACCCATGTCTTTCCTTTTCTCTGCCAGCCCCAACTCAGGCTGTAATGACATGCCTCAGACTTTGCTTGGAGAGCTGTGTCTTGAGGGATGAAAGTGCAGGGTCTATAGAACAAACAATACAAGTCAGTGTCAAGGCAATGGCGGCTTTTACAAAGTCTCTCAGACCTCCGAACTGTCTTTGGATTCCAGGCCCTCTTAGTAATCACAGACAAAAAAGCAAATGCAGCATACTGACAAACAAGGTGGAGACAGATCTCATCCCTTTTGCAGACTAGCTATGGCACCTTGGGATCTAGCAACTCCAAGCTACATACATTTTGTTAGAGCAAAACTTTGTAGCAGACTCTAATGAATGGAAGTTGAACCCAGGGGTATTACAGGAATTTGTTCCTCTGTAGGGAAACTTCTCAGGTATATCTGTTTGTCTCCAGTCAAAACAGTTAAAATTCTGCTCCAGAACCCTGTGGCTTTTTCATTCCCATGGATGGGGACATTCCTGTATGTCTTTCTACCCTTTTCTCTGTTAACAAGAGTTCTTCCCAAACTCTCCAAAGGCAATTGATGTGAACCCATTTTGGCTAAATTGTTTTTCTTTTATGATGGTAAAAAGGAACAATCAGTGTTTAAAAATGGTTGTTCCATGCGGTTACTTTTTGTTAGTTGTAGGCATTTTAGGGTCTGCCTCTCCCTTCCTCTTTCAGGCAAAGTCAGGGCCCATTCTTCTAGAGCCCAACTACTTATGTGGCTTTTTGGAAAAGGGTGGACTGTAGAAGAATTCTAAAGGCAGTATCATGGTCATCATTGCACATCTTTACCAAGCACTTTAAACTAGATTCCTTCGCTAGTTCTAGAACAGGCTTTGCTAGGGCTATTCTTCAAGGGTTCCTGGACTTGGATCCAGCTTTTTTTTTTTTGTCCCTTACTCAGTAATCTCTGCATCAGAGATCTTATGATGAATATAGTGCAAGTGTGTAAGTAAATTTACCATAACATTAGGTATCAGAATAGATCACTGCTGTAGTAACCTCTCTCCCCCTCCCTCCATCCCCCTATTTTTTGCTAGGGTGTGGGATTTTGTGATTGGTATGTTCCTGTCATGCAAGGCTTTGTTCTCCCCATCTTCAGAGTCAGGACAGCTCTAAGCTGTTTTGTGCCCTAGCATTTGGTTTTATTCACAGCGTTGTGCTTAGTAGTGGCTAGGGTGAGGGGAAGGAACCCTAAATCTTTGAACAAAATACCAAATTAGAAGTTGCAGACACCACGACCAACCAGAGTCTAAATAAAACATTGTATGTAGTCATATTGTACAACAGAAGTTGTTTTCATTAGTTTAGCTCACTCATCAAAAAAGGTGAGACTTCATCAAAGCAAAAATCGTGTCCCTCCAATCACTTCATGTAAGTAGCAACACATCAATCACATGATCAGAACCACCAATGCTTAATGATATAAATATAATCATTCAAATCAGAAGGTTTGTCAGCATCAGGAACAAGCTGCCAAAACAATAGCCTTTGCAAAACATATTTTTTTCAGTCAACTTCCCTTTCAAAAAGTTTTGCTTTTTCCAAAACAAAAATGTAAATTTATTTAAATTTGAAGAACTAATAACATGCTTGTCCAGGGGCATTATTCGTGTCCCATTTACAGATAGCATAAATATGCTGATATATCCATGTTCTCAGTTTACTGTTTTGCCCACATAAAAAGAATGGCAAGGTAAGAACATGATGCCAAATAAACTACCCCAGCCTTATTACAATTGTAGTCAGCCTTTGCTTAAAGTATTCTGCCTTTTGCCATAGCAAACTTGCCAAAATGAATGAATTTATACTGCTTACACATAACACAGCATCCCATGTCAGCATTGCTGTTAAACATAATGGAATTATTTCTCTCTAAATGCTGTTTAATGTTAACTATTCCTATACTAAAATGTGATATGTCCAGCTTATCCACATATTTGTCAAAATAATCAGAAATGTGCTAATGCTTCATTATAGTGTCATGATTATCATTAAAAATAGTGAAGCAGATAGCTTTTTGAAATTCATCCTTATTTTTTTATATTATCATGTGTTGAACTGTAATTGGTGCAAAGTGGTCCAGTCTCTTACAAAGTACTTCACTAAATAACATTGTCAAGAAAATTCAAAGGAGAACTCCTTTCTGTTAAAAAAAGGCTTTAAAATAAAGCAAATTAACTACAATAATAAAACCCTATTTTCAGACCGTGATATTATCCAAGTATTTGATGAGATCTACCAAAAACTATATGGGCCCCAAGATCAGACCAATGAGATGCTTTTCAGTCCATTCACGGAAGAGCTTAAATTCCCAGTACTGAATGACACCCAGATAAATAATCTTAAAGCACCAATAACTGTTAATAAAATTTTAGTAGCTATTAATAAGCTGAAGCCAGGTAAAGCACCAGGACCTGACATATATGTGGCGGAATTTTACAAGTCTTTTAAGCAACAAATAGCACCAGTCTTGCTGAAAATTTACAATTACATAATAAAATTGGGTACCACTGACTGTACATAAACAATTCTAAAACTATCCTTATACCAAAACTTAACTCTTATGCCGTAAATCCAAATGATTATTGACCAATTGCTCTTATCAGTTTAGATATAAAAGTACCATCAGCAGTTTTAGCTTACAGAATCAAAAAAGTGTTACCATATATATCATCTGAGCAATTGGGCTTTATGAATAGTAGACAAGTCTGGGACAACACATGTACATAGATGCAATAATAAGTCTTATGGCAAAGGGTAGATGCCCCAGTTATGTGCATTCAGTTGACGCATCCAAAGCATTTGATAGAGTGAACTTAGATTTTCTTTTTAAGATTCTGAAGCAATTCACTTTTCCTGGTGAGTATATAGACATGTTGAAGGCTTTGTATAATAAAGCGACTACAATACTTTATATAAACAAAAAGCAACCAAAACCTATCCAAATTGTTAATGGCACAAGACAAGGGTGCTCACTATCATCATATCTGTTCAATATCAATAGTGAAACTCTTCTCTTAAAAATAAATCAAAGAACATACCACCATTTCATGCATATCTCTAAAATCCAAATAAAATACACAGCCTTTGCTGACAACCTCAACATCTACTTTGAACCCCCAGTACAAATTTGAAAAATATTCTAAATTCCATTGAAAAGTTCTCCAGAGTATCAAATTACACCATCAATCCAAATAAATCAGTTATATTCCCATTGAATCCCTTAGGACACAAGTAATTCTTTTTTCCAGAAACCAACACTAAAGTTAATTATTCACTCAAATATTTGGGCATCAAGTTTGCTCACCCCCCCACTCTGAATCGATTAAAAACCTCTACAAATCTTGGACAAATATCACGGAAGACTTAAATAGATGGAAAAACCTAAACCTATCCCCTTTATCCAAAGCTGCAGTGGGTGTTTTGCAGGCGTTCCGTGCTCGGCCGTCTGCTTCCTGGGTGACCCCACTGGGAGATGACCTTGTTAAGCTCATTGTTCAGCGTGCCTGGAATGCCCCGGACAATGTAGAATCTGTCATCCGGAGGCCAGACAAAATTTTATCTACACCTGAAGACCAGCCCCACTGGTCGAAGCAGTTGACAGTTGATTCTATGGTCGTGGTGGCGGCCAGCAAGAGGGAATTGACAGAAGATAGTTCCACTGTCCATCCTCCGAACAGGGAATCCCAGACCATAGACAGACTAGGGAAGCAGACCTATGCTTCAGTGACCTTCACTATTCGGTCGCTGAACTATCTGGCACATACCTCCGAAATGTCTTCCTCTTTGGCGGGGGGTACTACCTGATAAGGTGCGTGACACTGTCGCCTCACAGCTAGCTACGCTTGAATCCATCTCAACCTCCTCAATGCATTTGATATCTCACACCACCGAGGGGGCAGCTTGAGCTGCCGCATCAGGCATTGTCATGAGACGTAATGCTTAGATGCAGTTGTGTGACTTCGCAGACCCCTTTAAATCTTCCTTCGTCAATGCACCTGTCAACGAATCTGCACTTTCTGGACCCAAAGTATGAGACACACTTGCACAAAGTGAGAAAGACGGAAAGACCTTGTTTGCTGTGGGCATACACTTTTCCAACCCCCAGTGGTCCTACTCCAGGAACCACAAGGGAGGAAAAATGTGGTTCAAGAAATCCCAAGGATCTCTTCCTGATGCTCGAGGTGAACAATCCCCCTGGGGCAGAGGGGGCAACTCATCTGAAAGACGCCCCTTGCGGGGTAAAGGGGGTCCGCCTAACCAGGACGCTAGAGATTCTTTCTCTGGCAGACCCTACCAGCGCTCCTGAGCAGCAGCCTGATTGCTTTCATCTGGAAGCAGTCGAGGGTCGTTTTTCTCTACACCTATCAGCCTGGCATCTTATTACTACCAGTATTTGGGTGCAGAGAGTAATATCCAGAGGCTACCAAATACCATTCGATTTAATTCCCAAACCCGTCAAACGAATCCCCGATGTACCACCCAATCAGAGGGAATTGGCAGCCTTAAAAATAGAAAAGCTGCTAAGAAAGAGTCATCCAACCAGTCCCACCAGACCAGACAGGATCTGGGTTTTACTCAAGGTACTTTTTAGTGCCAAAAAAGACAGGGGACTGGAGACCAATCCTGGATCTCAGCCTTTTGAACAAATTTGTCAAACCTCAAAAATTCTGGATGATCACGGTACAGTCCATTCTTCCCTTCCTAGGGAGGAACTGGATGTGCTCTATAGACCTCCAGGATGCGTACTACCACATAAAGATGGATCACCACTCCCGGAGGTTTCTCCGCTTCCGGCTAGGAGCCAGTCACTACCAGTTCAGGGCACTGCCATTCGGTCTGTCGACCCCCCCCCCCCCCCCCAGTGTTCACCAAATGTATGGCAGTTGTGGTAGCTCATCTTTGGCTACAAGGATTCCATGTGTTTCCATATCTAGACGATTGGCTCCATGTGAGAGTGTTCAATCTCGCCGTTTGTTTTTACACACTGGTTCAGAGCCGATCCTCGGCTCCGAGTCGGCCGCATAGCAAAGCTCTGCATCCAAGAGAAGCTCGAGACCAGGCTATATCCCACAATCCTCCCTGCCATTACTCAGATCTAGTTTGCCGCTGCAACAGGTCACATCGCGTTAGAGAGCTCAGACCAGAGTTTAAGAATTATTACAGATAAGATAGTCTTTTTTTCTTCTTTTTAGTCCTAAAAGTTATAGTTTTTTTTGTGGATACTTGTATTTTATTTACTATAGTGTGTTTGTGTGTGGCTATAGTTAGTTAGTTAGTTCTTTTTCTATAGGTTTCCCTTTGGGGCCTACCCCTTTCTAACTTTAAATTCTCTTTTAATTTTAAACCTCACTTCTTTTAAGTATGTCTGAAAAAGTTAAGAGTGGGTTCAAAAGGTGCCAGTGTGGACAGAAAATGTCCATCACTGACAACCACACCTCCTGCATCTACTGTCTTGGCCCTCTCCACTTGCAAGAGGATTGCTCCATTTGCCATTCCTTCAGTGGGAGGGTCATGACAGATAGACGCAGGAAACTTATTATAGGGGGCTTCTTAAGCCTGCTTTTCAAGAAGCCTTGGACAAGTCGGACCAGGCTTCTAAGTCTTCGAAGGGGTCGAAGATGTCGGAGCCCATGTCATCGGCTCAGTACATCTTCCAAAGTTCGCTTTGCGGTTCCACAGACTTCGGGGCCGAGCGTCGAACGTTTGTCTCTCACTGAGCCCCAGGTCTTGGAACCGGTGTCGGAACTACCGCCACCGTCGATTCTTCGGTCGGTGCCATCTTCGGCTCCTTCGGCCCGTTCTTCCAGACCACTTTCTGATACTGATGTGGATCGTGTCGTGCAAAAACTGATGGAGAACACGGCTCTTTCCAGGTTGATTGCAGTTTCCTCCCAGTTGGTGTCGAAACTAGAAGGCCTCCCTTTATCTCCAACAGGTCCTCCTTCGAGACCCATCCAGTCTTCGGAGCCGGAAGAGGATGAGCCGATGATAGTGGAGCCATCGGTGCCGAAACCGTCCATAGCACGATCGACACCACTTACCTCGACTCCATCGGAACCGATAGGTGAGTCTCGGAGTCGACGATCTCTCCTTGGTTCCGTGACCGAGAGTCATACCGACCTTTCGGTTCCGACTCTCCCTCTCGGGGCCTCGGCACAGATCGGCTCGGCTCCGTCCTCGGGGTCGAGACCCATGGGCCCCGTGTCTCAGATTCTTCCATGTTCTTCGGAACCGGGAGAGTCCTCGGCCCGAGGTTCAGGGGCTTTTGACCTCATGAGGAAGGTTTTGTCTACACAGACAACCACTACATCAGACGCGTCTTCTCCCTCCCCTAAGGAGCCGCTCTCTGTTTCTGTTCCCACGACACATCCAAAGCGTGGAGCACCATTGTCTCAGCCATCCCTAGAGGATGCCCCCTGTTCCTCTGAGGCCTCACCAGAATCCCCCTCCGATGAGGTCCCGAGGAAAAGATTGTGCAAGAGGAGGCACTTAGACTCCCCACAGGAATCTTTAACGTCTGACACTGACTTGGATGAGTCAGAGGGTCCCCAAAATCACCCTCCGAAGATGTCTCATTTGCGGACATATTGGAGATATTAAAACAGAGGGGTGATTGGCAGTCCCTAGCCCCCACTGAGGACGAGTCAGTGTTGCTGAAGGCATTTGGTGCTCAACCTTCTACCTCCTGGGTTACTCCGCCCTTCGATGAGTTAATGGAATTAATTGCTCGAAGGGCGTGGGAGACACCGGACACAGTGGAACCGGTCCCTAGAAAGCCAAGTAAGTTCATTACTGCCCCCCAGGACAAGACGTATTTAACAAAAGGAGTCCCCGTTGACGCTATGGTGGTGGCAGCAGCCACTAAAAAGGAGATGTCGGAGTCTTCCTCTTCTGTTCATCCTCCTAATAAGGATTCTAGGACTATGGACAGATACGGGAAGCACGTTTTTAGTTCAGCGACTTTTTCCATGCGTTCGCTAAACTATTTGACACATTTTACACGACTACAGAGGGATCTCATCAAGGAGCTGAGAGATACCCTCCAGGGTAACACAGATGCTGCTGTTTCAGATAAGGTGACAGCACAACTTAACACCCTTACCTCCGTAGTGAACTCGTCCATGAGGCTCATCTCGTATGCGGCTGAAGGGTCGAGTAGGGCCGCAGCTTCAGCGATTGCTCTACGAAGACAATCCTGGATGCGGCTGTGCTCTTTCGCGGAAGCCTTCAAGTCTTCTTTCGCCAACGCCCCCTTTGATGGTGCCACTCTTTTTGGGCCCAAAGTAAAAGAGACATTAACTCGGTGTGAGCAAGAAGGAAAGACTCTGCTGTCGGAGTCCGTTTTTCCGTTCCATCCAGACCGTACCCCAAAGGGCAACGAGGCGGAAAAATGTGGTTCCGTAGAACTCAGGGATCTTTCCAGGCCACACAGAGTGAACCCCCCCCCAGGGGCAGAGGGGGGGGGCAGACATGGAAGACGCCGCCCTGGTGGCAGAGGGGGTCCGCAGAACCAAGGCGACAGGGATACTATCCCTGGTAAGCCTTTCCAGCACTCCTGAATGGAGGCCCGACTGTCCTGCTCTGGAGGCAGTCGGGGGTTGCTTGGCTTTATACCCACAGGCCTGGCAAACTCTCACCTCAGACTCCTGGGTAAAAAGCATTGTAACCAGAGGATACAAAATACCCCTTATGTCAACTCCACCCCAACACAGAAGGTCTCCAGATGTGCCACCCCGTCTGCGAGGCCAAGCAGCAATAGAAATTTCAAAGCTGCTCAAAAAAAGAGTCATTCAGCCAGTCCCGGCGGACCAAAAAGGATCCGGAACTTACTCAAGGTTCTTTTTAGTTCCAAAAAAGACAGGAGACTGGAGACCCATTTTGGATCTCAGCAATCTCAATACCTTCGTAAAGAAGGAAAAGTTCCAGATGGTCACGCTTCAATCCATCCTTCCATTTTTACAGAAGGACGACTGGATGTGCTCAATAGATCTCAAGGACGCGTACTACCACATCAAGATGGCCAGACCGTCCAGAGATCTCCTGCGCTTCCGGCTGGGAGTCAGTCATTTTCAATTTCGAGCCCTGCCCTTTGGGCTCACCTCAGCCTCCAGGGTATTCACCAAATGCATGGCAGTGGTAGCATCTCACTTGAGATGTCTAGGATTCCGGGTGTTTCCCTATCTGGACGACTGGCTCCTCACCGCCACCACCGAGTGTCTCCTCATACAAGCAAGAAACTATACAGTCTACCTTTGTTCCCACCTAGGGATTTCCATAAACTTCAAAAAATCTGTGTTATTGCCCTCACAGCATATTTCATTTATCGGAGCGGACCTAGATACCCGTTTAACATTAGTAAAGCTCCCTCAAGTAAGGGCTTCATCCCTCAAGGAACAGGTTCTTCTTCTGCTGCAATGCAGGAAAGCCCCGGCCAAATTGGTGTTGAAAGTTTTGGGTCTCATGGCAGCGTCCCTCATTGCGATTCCCATGGGAAGGCTGCACATGAGACTCCTCCAATGGCTACTGTTCACGCAGTGGTCATTCCAACAGTTACCCCTAAAGTACGAGATCCTGATAACGGATTCCTGCAAACGGGACCTCTCATGGTGGGTGCCAGTCAGGACCTCACTATGGGTCGTCCATTTGTTCCTACCAAATCCAACAGCCACTATAACCACGGACGCTTCCCTGATAGGGAGGGGGGGACTTTTTCAGGGAAGAACAGTCCAAGGGGAATGGTCCGACATCGAGTACAACCTGCACATAAATGTTCTAGAAATGAGGACGGTGTTCCTAGCGTTGCAACACTTTCAAACCCTCCTACCTCTAGGGACAGTAGCAGTTCAGACAGCCAACATGTCTGTAGTCTGGTACATAAACAAACAAGGGGGAACCAAATCTTACCCATTATGCAGAGAGGCCATGAGAATTTGGCAATGGGCAGAGTCCACGGGTCGCTTTCTGATAGCAATGCACATCCCGGGGTCATCCAACGTCATTGCGGACAGGTTGAGCAGAGCCATCCTGTTACCTCACGAGTGGTCCCTCAAACTACAAATGGCGGAGAGAATTTTCCGCAAATGGGGCCAGCCTTGCTGCGATCTATTCGCCTCCCCGATGAATGCCAAATGCAGAAGCTATTTTGCCCTTCTACCCCTCCAGGGATGTCCCCAGGACGCACTGATACACGATTGGCCCCCGGGTCTCCTATATGCATTCCCACCTATCCCCTTGATTCCCAGATTTCTCCAGAAAGCCATGAACCTGGAAAGGACAATTATACTCAGAGCCCCATTCTGGCCTCGACAGATATGGTTCCCCTTTCTTCGAGCCCATCTAACAGAGGAACCTTGGATCCTGGACCCAGTACCAGATCTACTGACGCATTCGTCGGGAGTTCTTCACCCGTCTCTTCTATCCCTCAAACTAGCAGCTTTTCTGCTCCACTTCCCCGTCTAGCCAGGTCTGATCTTCTTTCTCCGGCAGTGCAGCGCATTTTGGTTGCCTCTCATAAGGCTTCCACCATGAAACTTTACAACAGTAAGTGGAAACGCTTTGTGTACTGGGCATCTAATCAACACTTGGACCCCTTGGTTGCTCCTTTACATAAAATCCTAGAATTTCTTTCCATCCTTTTCCATGAAGGGGCCTCTACTTCCACATTAAGAGTGCAGTTGGCTGCCATATCCAACTTTCATGTTGGTGAGAATGGTTCTTCTATCATGTCCCACAGGCTTTGTAAAGCTTTTATGAAAGGTTCCTTCCATCTTCGACCTCCTGTCAGGGATCCTTTATTCCCATGGAATTTAAATTTGTTGTTGTCACAACTAATGTTACCACCTTTCGAACCAGCTTCTTCTTGCCCCCTGAAATTTCTGTCTTGGAAGACTCTCTTTCTTGTAGTGGTTACTTCAGCTCGGAGAGTTTCAGAGCTGCAAGCACTGTCTATTAAACCTCCTTACTTAAATTTTCACCCAGATAGAGTTTCTTTACGAACAAATCCGTCCTTCCTTCCCAAGGTATGCTCTGTCATAAATATTAATCAATCCATTGAACTCCCCACTTTCTTTAAAAACCATACCAGCAAGCTGGAATATATGTTGCACAAGTTAGATGTCCACAGGCAACTCAGATTTTATTTAGACAGGACTAAAGACTACAGAAAAACAAATCAACTTTTTGTTGTGTTTGCAGATAATGTAAAGGGCATGGCAGTTAAAAAAAACACTCTTTCTAAATGGCTTACTGATTGTATAGCCTTTGTGTATTCTAAGTCAAACCAGGCCTTACCCACCAAACCAAAAGGCCATTCTACTAGGTCCGTCTCCACTTTCTTGGCTCATGCAGCTCGCCTGCCTTTGGACACGATTTGTGCAGCAGCCACGTGGTCTAAACCACATACTTTCATCACTCATTATAGGGTTGACAAAGCCTCCAAAGACAGGACATCCTTTGGTTCCACTGTGCTCAGGAACGTTCTTCCATGAGTCACTCAGGGTGACGGAGCTAGGGACGCTACCCGTGTGTAAAACAAGCGAGATTGAACACTCTCACATAAAGAAGTTATGTTCTTACCATAACGTTCCATGTGGAGTGTTCATCTCGCCTTTGTTTTTACATTCCCCCCCTTTTCCCTCCCTCACGGTTTGGAAGAACGAGTAGGACTAGAGTCTGGTCCACATGTCTTTACCTCTTCCGGGTATCTTTCTTTACCCCTAGTTGGTTGTCAGTGAGATGGTGTCTCTAAATGTTTTTCCTTTGTAGCAGTTTGTAGCCTTGATACCTCAGGGTTATTGTTTTTTTCTGGTTTGCTTGCAAACTAGATCTGAGTAATGGCAGGGAGGATTGTGGGATATAGCCTGGTCTCGAGCTTCTCTTGGATGCAGAGCTTTGCTATGCGGCCGACTCGGAGCCGAGGATCGGCTCCGAACCCGTGTGTAAAAACAAAGGCGAGATGAACACTCCACATGGAACGTTATGGTAAGAACATAACTTCTTTTTACCGCTCTGAGTAGGCATCTTCTAGTACGCAGCCTCTCTTATACTCAAGGTCTTGTTCTCCACTTGGGGATTACAATCAACAAGGAGAAATCTCAAATGTCTCCAACGAAGACACTGGAATTTATTGGAGAGGTCTTCGACACAACATCCTGTCAAGCTCCCCCCCCCCCCCCCCCTCACAGGCTTTCGAAAATATGACGGCAAATCCAAAACCTTCTTCCTCAGACCTATGTATCCGCACATCTTGTACTGCAACTCTTAGGCTCCATGGTGGCTACCATTACATTAGTACCACTGGCGAGGCTGCACATGAGAATCCTGCAGTGGCTCCTCTCCACACAATGGTAGTTTCTAACTCACCCACTCGACCACGTGATACGTCTTACAAACCATTGCAAGGAAGAAATGCTATGGTGGATGAAGCCACAAACGAATCTTTGGTGTCGACTGTTCCATCTCCCCCAGCCCACGGCCACAGAGATCACAGATGCTTCCCTGTTGGGGGAGGGGGGGGCATTTCCAGGGAAAGACGGTCCAAGGCACCTGGTCCCCCATGGAGGCCAATTTGCACATAAATGTCCTGGAGCTGAGGGCAGTTCTCTTAGCGTTGCAAGTGTTCCATGCATCCCTACCCTCTGGGACCATTGCAATTCAGTCAGACAACTTGTCAGTCATCTGGTATATCAACAGGCAAGGCGGAATCAGATCTTACCCCCTGTATCGGGAAGCCATGAGGATTTGGCACTGGGCAATAGCTTCCAACCGCTTTCTTATAGCAGCGCACATTCCCGGGAGTTCCAACCTTATTGCGGACAATCTGAGCAGGAACATCCTGATGCCTCACGAGTGGTCCCTGAACCCTGTAACAGCAGATCAGATCTTCTGACGTTGGGGCAAGCCTTGCTGCGATCTGTTTGCTTCCCCCCAAACTACAAATGCAGAAGCTACTTTGCCCTGATTCCCCCCTCAGGAAGAACCCCCGATGGACACTCTAACTCACGATTGACCCTCGGGTCTTCTGTATGCCTTTCCCCCATTTCCCCTCATTCCAAAATTTCTCCAGAAGCTCAGAGGTTGAGAAGCAAAGTGATCCTCGTTGCCCCCTACTGGCCCTGTCAAGTCTGGTTCCCGTTTCTATGGCCTCATCTGATTCACAGCCCAGGGATCTTGGATCATTCCCAAGACCTGTTATCTCATCGTCAGGGACTGATTCATCCGAACCTCCACAGTCTCAAGCTCACAGCTTGGTTCCTCCATTTCCAGTGATTGCCAGGCTGCCTGACATCACATATCCTGTTCGTGAAATTCTTCTGTCTACAAAAACCTTCCACGAGGAAAGTTTATTCTAGTAAATGGACTAGGATTTCTATTTGGGCCAAAGATCAGAACATAGAGCCCTTCTCTGTCTATTCAAAAGATCCTTCAATACCTGATGACTCTTTTACATGCAGGAGCCTCAACATCGATGATCACTGTACATTTAGCAGCTATCGCCAATTTTCATAATGGATTATATCGCACTGCCTATGCAAGACATTTTTGGAAGGAGCATTACACGTTAAACCTCCGGTCAAGCCTCCCTTATAACCCTGGGACTTGACTTTAGTGCTTCAGTCTCTCGCAGGTCCTCCTTTCGAGCCCTTTGATTCATGTGATTTAAAATTTTTGTTATGGAAAACTTTACTTCTAGTAGCACTTACCTCAGTGAGAAGAGTATCTGAGCTACAGGCCTTAAGTGTCAAGAGACATTACTTGATCTTCCACACGGACAGGGTGTCCCTTCGTACTGACCCTTCTTTCTTGCCCAAGATCATTTCTGGATTTTATTGATTTGACGGTTTTCTTTCCTTTTGCACACCCTGGATGTGCATCTGCAGCTTCGTTGTTATTTGGACAGGTCTAAATCTTTCAGGAAAACAAATCAATTGTTTGTGGCCTTTGTAGGACCTAGATTGGGTAAACCTGTTTCCAAAGTGACTTTATTCTCTTGGCTTAGACACGTCATTACTTTTATCTACCAACAGAATAAGCTATCCTTACCTTCCAGAATAAAGGCTCATTCTACCAGATCTATGGCTACTTCTGTAGCATTTCATTCCAGAGCCTGTATGGATGATATCTGCGCAGCAGCCACTTGGGCAAGACCTCATACCTTTATCTCTCATTACAAATTGGATTTGGCCTCCAGGGGACGAGCATCTTTTGGTTCTGTGGTGCTCAGGAATATCCTTCCTTAGGGCCACCCAGGACTCAAGTAGCTGGGGATTTGGTCCTATTTGTAATGAATAAACAAAGATTTACAACATCAGGTAAAGAAGTTATGTCTTACCGTAACGTTCCATCTGTGTTGTTGATCTATGTTCATTCATTACTTCCTGCCCTCTTTCCCCCTGCCTGGACTCCTGGTGGACTTTAGGAACTCCTGGTTCGGGTATTTGCTCAGACAGAGTCTTCTACTGTTTTTCTATTACTACCTCTATTATATAGGGGTGGGCAAAATCGATCTGAAGTAACTAGGAGAGGGGCATTATGGGTAGGTCTTAGCTGAGAGTTTTTGGCTGTTGCGAGCTTGGAAACAGCCATATTGGTTCCGAGGACAGAACCGAAGTCCTGTTTGTAAAGAATGAACAAAGATCTACAACACAGATGGAACGTTGTGGTAAGAGAGAACTTCTTTTTTTTTTTTTTTTTTTTAACATATGCTTTTCCTAGCAGTAAAGAACTAAATTAGCAAAATCTGGTGGGGATGCCATACCCGTAGCTACACCTGAACACTGAAAAATTCATTAGGCATAAAATTGTTTTTTAAAATGAGATCCATAAAAATCACAAATTAATATGTTATA
Source organism: Protopterus annectens (assembly GCF_019279795.1). Taxonomy (NCBI): domain Eukaryota; kingdom Metazoa; phylum Chordata; order Ceratodontiformes; family Protopteridae; genus Protopterus; species Protopterus annectens. Next base: position 205,707,278 of record NC_056739.1, on the reverse strand, counting down.
TATACATCAGCTAAAAGCCCTGTTTCCAACAATAAATTACAAAGCCATTCAATACCGAAATCCTGGGGAATGACTGTAAATAAATTTTATATATTGACAATGACCAGAAAAATATCCTTTTAAAATTTGGTATCCCTCAGTATATTCAATAAATACTATGAATCATATAAGACCTGGTGAAAAAATAGCAAAACACCTTTCAATTTCTGGTCAAGAAAAATAGCCAGATATTCAGTTTTCCTGCCCCACCTGAAATAGGTCTCAACGGGGGATTAAGTGGCTCTTTATGGATCTTGTTGATAGCAAACATGCAAGGAATGACAGGAAATTCAGTTTTCAAAAAAAATTAAATGAAGATGGACTAATTAGATGTTCCAACAAAACATAATTTAAAAACATGTCAGTTTTCATGTAACTAATGATGTTCTGTAGTCCTATCTCGCCTTCATTCTTACATATGGGTTCGGGGCTGATCACAAAGCTCGAAGTCACTAAGTTGGCTTGTGGCAAGGTAGGTATCCCACAATGCACTAGTAACAATCCCCAGATCTCGTTTGCTGCTCTGAGTTCAGAAGTGCTCTCTTTCTTGGCCGTGGCTAAGTTGGAATATTTTTCTTATTTAGATTTTTACAGTGTTCTTTTTGAATATAATAATTAGTTTAGTACTAATTGCTTACAGTTTGTTAACTTGTAGTAGTTAGCTAGTGTGTTTTTTGAAGTTTATTGTAAATTATTGTTGCTGTTTGTTGGCCGTCGCTTCCACAGGCCTTCCTTAGTGGTATACTTTTGTTTTTTCTGTGTGCTAGTTGTTACTAATCTTTCCTTAGGCATAGGTCTGTTTTATAATTAGGACCTATTCTAGCCTTTGTCTGTTGCTTGTTGTTCTCTATCTCGCCTACCCCTCTGTTCAGGGCTAGGCCAGTTTAAGTAAGAGGACCTAGTCCTCTACTGCCTCTTTCTTGTGTGTTTTTCCTCAGCAGGACTAGGCCCGTTTAAGTTAGAGGACCAAGTCCTCTGTTGTCTTTCTGCCTTGTGTGTTTTTTCTTGAGCAGGGCTAGGCCCATTTAAGTTAGAGGATCTTGCCTCTCTTCTTATCTTTCTGCGTTTATAGTTTGTGATTATTGTTGTGAAAGAAGTAGTATGTCTAAGGAAACCAAGGATCATAAACCTTCGGGTTTCAAGAAATGCATAAAATGTTCACAAAAAATGTCCCTGACATCTACAGGAGATGTACTTTTTGCCATTCTTTTAGTTCCCGGGTTCTCCAGGAAAGGGGGAACAAACTGATCTTGAAAGGTCTCCTTAAACCTTCCTTTGAGGAGGATTTAGCTAGCTCTTCCTCTTCTCACTCTAGGTCTCCCTCTTCTAAAAAAGAGAAAGTCAAGTCGGTGAAAAGACAGTCTCCTACACAGACTGTTAAATCAGGACCTCCATAGAAAATTGCCAAAGTTGACAAGCCTTCTACCTCTTCGGCTTCTCTGCCTTAGGAGCCAGTCGAGGTTACTGACATAGACTGTCCAGCTTCGGCCCCAAGTTTTTCAGAGCCGATAGCTGAGTCCATATCTCAGAGCCGGTCAAGAGATTTCTTACCGGTATCCCCCACACTTAGATCTCCAATTTTGCAGAGATCTCGATCTCCCTACCTTGTCTTCCAGATCCTCCAGGAGTCTTTCTGAGGAGGATAGCGAGAGAGTGGTGCTTAGACTTTTGAAGTCGTCAGCGCTAGCAAATTTGTTGTTGGCTCCGACCCAATTGGTTCTGGAGCCATCTAAGACCATATTACCTGCGCATGTTCCTCCTCTGGGCCATGTCGGTCTTTCAGAGCCAGAGCTGTCGGTGCCATTTGTTGTGGAACCATCTGTTCCAGCACCCCAACTGTCTGTCTCGGAGCCGAGTTCCGCACCGACACCTTCGGTGCCATCCCTGGTGTCCAGGAGCCGAAGCTCACCAGTCTGCCCCGATGGGGACACTTGGACCCGAACTTCTTCGGTTCCGAGCCTACTTCTCATTGCATTGGCTCGGCTGAGCTCGGATCCTACATCTGTCTCGGAGCCGATCGCTCTGGAGCTGAGGGCTACTTCCACTTCCTCGGAACTGTTGGTGTCCTCAGAGCCGGAGAGATATGCCTTCGAGATGATGAGAAGCATGCTGTCTAGATCTTCAGCTCCACACAAGGGTACCGATGCCTTTCCCCCTCAAGCTCCGACCTCTGTGTCAGCACCATCTCTCTCTGTTGACACAGAGACCCGCAGCTTCAGGAGCCCCCCTTGGGTGGTCCCCAGTCTTCCAAGACCTCCCCAGAATACCCTTTTGAGGAGCCTCCTCAGAAGAGAACTTGCAAGAGGAAGCACGTAGACTCCCCTGATGAGTCCACCTCTGACACTGACCTCGAGGAATCAGAAGGGTCCCCTAGGTCATCCTCTGATGATATCTCCTTCATAGATATCCTAGAGATCCTGAAACAGAGAGGCGGCTGGCCCACTGTCATCCCTTCTGATGAGAAGTCAGTGTACCTGAAGGCTTTCGAGTCTCAACCTTCAGCCTCTTGAGTGTCTCCACCTTTCGATAAGCTGTTAGATTTGGTGAGTCGAAAGGTGTGGGAAACTCCTGATGCCGTGGAACCAGTCCCCAGAAGGCCTTACAAATTTCTTTCAGCTCCTAGGGAAAAAGAGTTTCTGACCAAAGGTGTGCCTGTAGATGCCATGGTAGTGGTAGCAGCCACAAAGACGGAACTAGCAGAAACTTCCTCATCTGTCCACCCACCGAACAAAGAGTCTGGAACGATGGACAGGTGCAGGAAGCGTATTTTTTCTTCAGCAGCTTTTACACTCAGATCACTGAATTACCTCACCCATTTCACTAGGCTACAAAGAAATCTCCTAAAAGAGCTAGGAGATACTCTCGAAGGTACTTCAACTGAAGGAGTCCCTGAGAAGGTTACTGCTCAGTTGCCCATCTTAAACTCTATGGTTGCAGCAGATGGAGCGAGCAGGGCAGCAAATTCAGGAGTTTTCCTTAGGAGACGCTCCTGGATGCGCTTATGTAAGAGCCCTTCAAATCTGCATTTACCAATGCCCCCTTTGACGTTTCCTCTCTGTTTGGACCAAAGGTAAAAGACACTCACCAAATGCGAGCAGGAAGGGAAGACTCTCTCTGCCGTGGGAGTACATTTTTCTGTCCCTTCTAGACCATACCCTAAAGGTCAGAGAGGCGGAAAAATGTGGTTCAAGAAATCCAAGAGATTTTTCCCAGATGCACAAGGTGATTCCTTCTCCAGAGGCAGAGGAGCAGGAAATAATGGTAGACATCGCCCTAGAGGCAGGGGGGTCCGCAAAACCAGGGTGGCCGCGATTCCTTTCGTGGACGTACCTATCAGCACTCATGAAGTGGAGCCCGACTGTGCTTCTCTTGAGCCAGTTGGGGGTCGCTTATCTTTGTACCCAGAAGCCTGTCACAACATCACACAAGACAAGTGGGTGAAAAGAATAATTTCCAGAGGATACTCCATACCCTTCTCTTTTCCACCGCATCTAACCAAGAGAATCCCAGATGTTCTACCCAGTCACAGGGATCAAGCAACTATAGAAGTCCAAAGGTTGCTTCAAAAGAGAGTCATCCAAGCCGTCCCCGCAGACCTGATAGGATTCGGAACTTACTCCAGATTCTTTTTAGTACCAAAACGAACAGGGGACTGGAGCCACATCTTGGATATCAGCAAGTTAAACGAATCAGTGAAGAAGTCCAAGTTCCGAATGATAACACTGCAGTCTATACTCTGTTAGGGGAGACACTGAGAGATGCACTTGTCTACAATTGGCCCTCGGGACTTCTTTATGCTTTTCCTCCCTTTCCGCTAATATCGAAAGTGATCCAGAAAGCAAAGACTTTGGGAAGCAGAATGATTCTTATCACTCCTTACTGACCTTGTAAGATTTGGTTCCCTTTTCTCGGGCGTCACCTTCTGGACAATCCATGGACTCTGGACCCAGTACCAGACCTTCTGACACATATGTCAGGCACGTTCCATCCCTGTCTCCACACCCTCAACTTGACAACGTGGCTGCTCCACTTCCATCCCTAGTCAGGTTTCATGATTTCTTCCCTGCGGTTACACATATCCTGACGTCTTCTCATAAACCTTCTACGAGAAAATTGTATGCTAGCAAATGGAAAAGATTTTCTGTGTGGGCACAAGCTAAGAACATAGGATCCATACACAGCCTCCATTCCCGTAGTGTTAGAATTTCTAACCAGATTTTTTCATCAGGGATCAGCTGCTGCTACAATCGAATTTCAATTAGCAGCTATCTCCAATTTTCATTTGCAACAACATGAACCTAATCTTATGTCTCACAGATTGTGTAGATCATTTTTAAAAGGCACTACCTTACTAAGACCTCCTTTTCAAGAACCTATATCTCCCTGGGATCTAAATTTTGTTCTTTCAAAACTTATCTCACTGCCTTTTGAACCTTCACATACATGTGATTTAAAGTTCCTTTCATGGAAGACCATTTTTCTGGTAGCCATTACGTCCGCTAGAAGAGTGTCAGAGCTGCAAGCGCACTCAAACCTCTTTACTTGATATTTCATAGAGACAGAGTTTCTCTTCGCACTAACCCTTCCTTCGTCCCCAAGATTTGTTCTCAGTCAAATATGAATCAAACTATTGAACTGCCAGTCTTTTTTCCAAATCATGCAAATAAAGCGGAATATAAGTTTCATCATCTTGATGTACACAGACAGTTAAGGTTCTATCTACATAGAACCAAAGAGTTTAGGAGATCAGACCAATTATTTTGTATCTTTTTCGGAGATGAGAGAAGGAATGCCAGTCTCCAAGATAACATTATCAAGCTGTATTTCAAATTGCATATCCTTTATTTACTCTTCTAATAGCAAACAACTCCCATTTAAAATTAAAGCTCATTCCACCAGGTCTGTATCCACATCTGCCACTTTTCAAGCCAGAATTCCAGTGGACAGTATGTGAAGCAGCAACTTGGGCTACCCCTCATACCTTTATTACTCATTACAAATTGGACTTGGCCTCTAGCGGTAGAGCCTCCTTTGGTTCCACAATTCTTAGGCATATATTCCCACCCGAGAAAAAGATGCTAGGGACGCCGTCCCATATGTAAGAATGAAGGCGAGATAGGACTATAGAACATAAAGAAGTTGTGTACTCACCATGACGTTCCATCTTTGTAGTCCATCTTGCCCTTCATTCTTACAAACTCACCCACCTACCCCCGTCCATGTATCCTTGGAGGATCTGGAGACAAGATAATGTCTATCTTCCTTAGGGTTGGAGACCTTTCATCTTTTTTTTTCCTTGTGGAAATACTTTATATCATATTTATAGATAGCAGCAAACATGATCTGGGGATTGTTACTAGTACTTTGTGGGATACCTACCTTGCCACGAGCCAACTTAGAGACTTCAACTTTAATCGGCCGAGTCAGAGCCAAGGATCGGCCCCGAACCCATATGTAAGAATGGAGGGCGAGATGGACTACAAACATGGAACGTTATGGTGAGTACATAACTTTTTTACCTTATTCCTTGAAGCAGCTTAATAAAAGCGGTCATTGTATAAGTTGTCAAACATTTTAGAACAGTATTAAAAATGTCTGTGATGTCAACGCCACCTCCTTTGTCTGGTTCCAGTACTCTCACCAAACTATTCTGGGACGAATCTTTTTAAAATTTTGTATTCAGTAGGCATGAGGTTGTAATGTCTGTTCATGTTCCTTTTTATTTAATAAATAAATGCTCAACCAAATTCTCACATAATTTTGTAGGAGCTGCTAAAGGTGGATTGTAAGTATTCCTCTTATGTTGTTCATTTTCAGTTTGAGATCCAGGAACACAAAAGGATAAATAAGCTTCCTACAAAATACTTTCACTTCAGTCAACACTGAAGTTAATATTTCCACAGTTGGATGGTAAAAAGTAAAATTTAAAAAGAATCAAATGATCCAGGGATAAAATTAAGTCACTGAAACTGTGTAGAAGATGAGAAAAAAACTACTGCCAAAACTCTCATTCCCACCAGCTGCAATAAAATGCTGTTCTCAGTTTGTGGGCTATTGTTCCATCCAGTAGTGTTGTTCTTTTGCTCTCCATTCACTAACCATGCAGATCTTCTGGTTAAAAAAAAAATCCTCATCAACAGAATTGGTTAATGCCAGAGATAAACTGTCTTGCTGAAATTCATCCAAGATGCCTAATGAATTCAGTTTAACACCTATAGTGTGATGTTGAAATAGCTGCTCCTTCTGCCTCTGAATTGGAAACCTGGTATTGTGGCCCTTACTTTGTTTACCCTTGGAAAATGAGTGAAGTTTTCTTTTGGAATTTTTATCCCTAGCCATTTTTTTAATTTTCCCATTCTTTTTAATTAATAATTGATCATCCAGTATAGAAAATGTAGTTCATATTCCTTTTTGTAAACTGGAAATGTGGAATCATCCATTATAGATAAGAGAAGTAAGTTCATGGCAGAGATCCTAGATGCACTTGGAATTATGCTTAATTATCTATAGAAACTCAAAGCCGATCCTATCAACAAACTTAATAAATATGCAGGGATGACCCATCCTCGGTGCCATACGGATACTTGAATAATTGTAACCCTTTAGGAACCAACTTTCCTTAATACACTCCAAAAGATTACCCAACTGTAAAGTTTTCAATTTCCACAACTTTTTAAACAAATCAACTAGTTTTACTAAAGACTGCCCTTCAACTTGGGTTGTAGCAAGAAGTATCCAAGTAAAACTTCAAGTCACAGTTTTTACCACTAAACTTGTCATTGCTAGCACCCTCTGCATAAGTCTTTTCCAGCTAGTTTGAGAGTCATTAGTAGATTTATTCACACTGCACTGAACTTGAGATTATTGCTCACCAGGGCTAACATGTTACAGTTACCTCAATCCAACTAAAAAAATGTATAGTCACTGTACCGTACAGGAGAAATACTTTACTAGTTTTGTGCTTTCATGAAAAAATAAGATTTCACCAGAACAAAGTCACATCCACCACCATCAGTTCAGTTAAATTGCAACACATCAGTCACATGAGCAAAACCTCCAATGCCATATTATTTACGCTTACGCTTATCGGTTTATACAGCTTTGGAACCTGGCTGGCTGTGTCCAATCCTTGGCAGGACATTCCATATAGCTTAAGGCTACTGCAACCGTGATCTGTTTGAACATATAGTTCTATGGTAAGTTTACTTACACAATTGTACTTTCTGCTGTCTAGGGACTTATTCATACCCCACCTTACCTTCTAGCTACTTGACATCTAATGACAACTCAAAAACAGTGGACAGTCTTATTGCTTGTATCTAGTGATGTCTACCTGATGTCTGTTTTTCTTTCATTGTCTTCCCCATCTAAACTTAATTCTGATGTCATTTTCATTTACCGTCCAGTCTAATTCTAACATGTCCATAAGGTTAATCTCACATGCAGCGGAAGGAAGGTTCCTCATGGGCAGTGGGTTCAGGCATATTTGTCAGGTGACATGCCTGGATGCGGTTTTGTGAAGTCCTTCAAATCATCTTTTATCAGTGCTCCCTTTAATGGATCTTCCTTGTTTGGCCCAACAGTGAAAGAAACGCTCTCCCGTTGTGAGCAAAAATGGAAGACCTTGCCTGCCATGGAAATACATTTTGTACCCTGCAGAGAATTTTCCTGGAGTCGGCGTGGAGGTAAAAAGATGTGGTTCCAAAAGTCACAAGATCCTTTCCAGGACTCACGAGGGAAAACTTTTCCCAGAGGGGGGGGTTCTAGTGGAAGATGCCACTTTCACTGCAAAGATGGTCTGCAAAACCAATGATTTCAAGATTCATTCTCAGATAAACCCTTTCAGCACTCTAAAAGGTCGGCCTGACTACTCTACTCTGGAGGCAGTCAGGGGGCACTTATAGCTGCACCCAGAAGCCTGGGCATCACTCACTAATGACACTTGGGTGCAAAAAATTATATCCAAAAGCTATTTCATTTCTTTATTGATAACCAAAACCTCACTAGCCAAATAGAAAAGGCTCCCAAATCAGCGAGAGTTAGCAGCCATCGAAATTCAAAAGCTGCTAGAGAAGAGTCATCCAAGAGGTTCCACCAGACCAGAGAGGATTTGGAACTTACTCAAGGTTCTTTTTAGTGCCAAACAAAACAGGGGACCCGAGACCCATTTTGGACCTTAGCAGTCTAAATCAGTCTGTAGAACTCCAATTTCTAGATTGTCATGGTTCACTCCATTCTACCTTTCTACAGAAGGATGATTAGATGTGCCGTATCGATCTCCAGGATGGTTACTATCGCATCAAAATGAACAAATGCTCCTGGAGATATCTATGTTTTTCAGCTAGGAGCCTGTCATTACCGGTTCAGAGCCCTGCCCTTGAGTCTCACCACAACCCCCAGGGTGTTTAAGTGCTTGGCAGTTGTAGCAGCTCACCTGAGACTACTTAGATTCAGAGTGTTTCCTTACCTAGACGACTGGCTTCTCACTGCTCCAACCAGCCATCATCTCCAGAAGGCCATGAATTATTTGCTGTATGTCAGACTTTAGGGATCACAGTCTTTTATGCCAAGTCCCATCTACAACCCATTCAAGACTTGGAGGTTATAGGACCTTGCCTGGATACCACTAATCAAGTGGACTTTCTTCCATCAAACAGTCCATAAGATTACAGATGAACAAATTCTTTCATACCCTTCTCCCCCAGCAAAAGTGGTTCTTCAGGCTTTAGGATCAGTGATGGCTGCTGTTACTTTGGTCCCAATGGCTTGATTCCATATGCGTGTTTTTCCATGGACTCTAGCTGTTCAATGGTCAATTCTTTTACAGCCTGTGTTCTATCCAATTAAAACTTTTCAGGTTTCCAAGGATTCCTTGCACTGGTGGGTACAGTCTAAAGAAGTTTGTCACGGATGCCCCTTTGTGTTTCCACCCCCGGTAGCCACTGTGACCATGGATACCTCCCAATTGGGGTATTGGGGGGGGGATTTCTTGGGATGAAAAGTCCAAGTCACATGGTCCCCAGAACAGACTGATCTGCATATCAGTATCCTGGAGATGAGGGCGGTCCTCCTAGAGTTGTAGGCCTTTCAGGACTCCATTCGTCCAGGGACAAAAGCTTTCCAAACAAACATGTCTGCAGTTTGGTACATCAACAAAAAGGGGAGAACCCAATCCTATCCCCTTTGTCGAGAGACGATGTGTGTGTGGCATTGGGCGATCTACTCCATCCACTTTCTTTTGGCAACGCACATCCTGGGGAAATCTAGCATGCAATCAGACAGACTCAGCAGGTCCATCCTGATGTTTCACGAGTCTTCTATCAACCAGTTGGTGGCGGAGAATATTTTCCTTTAGTGTGGTCAACCTTGCTGTGATCTATTCACCTCTTCCCACAAGTGCAGGAGGTTCTTTGCCCTTTTCACCTCACAGGAGAATCAACAAGAGATGCTAAGACTAAACAAGTTCCTGATTTAACCAAGTGGTTGTCTTTAGATAGGGATAAGATCAGCTGAAGTGAACCTTCGTGCTCATTTTCTGATACCTACTTCATCCATTCTCTGGCTTGCAGGGGAACCAGAACATAATCCAGCTTACAAAAATTAAGGAGCTCTTTATATACCAGATGATAAATGAAAGTCTTTAATTGAAGATTTAACTGACAGGGGTACTTTAATCCTTAAAGTATGAAATATGTCTGTTAATGAACTTTTTGAATGGTATGGGTTTGATATGTTGGACTGTGTTTTACACCTGTTGCACTGCAGTATAGCAAAGATGATGGCCAACATTTCAACAGTTCTCTTACTGGTCTTGTTTTTTTTTGTGTTCTTCCCTTCACAGATATGGCTAATTTGTCCTTGAATGACAATGATGGATCCAGTGGAGCTTCAGACCAGGATACTTTGGCACCTCTTCCCCTTCCAGGTGCCACCCCATGGCCAATAATGCATACCTTTCCGTACCAGTACCCAGCACCACATCCATACTCCACCCAGCCACCACCATATCATGAACTGACCTCATATAGCTATGGTGGGGGCAGTGCCGGTAGCCAGCACAGTGAAGGTAAGTGTTCTATAAACTTCCTGTTTGTTTTTCTTCCATCATAGTGTTGTAGGTAGCAGGAAACTACATAATACCATGTCAACTTAAAAGTGTGTGTCAGGACAGTCTTGTCTTTAACATCCTGGCAAATTAGTTGTGCAGTGACCAAGTTCATCTGTTTAAATTAAAAACTGGGTTGTGGTGACGGTTTCATTGTACAGGACTGATATCAGTTAATGGGTAACTGGTGAGGTTTTCACTTCTGATAACGTCAGATTGTGCAGATTGACATAATGTGATCTAGCTGGTACATGCCATGATTTCAAATGCTACACTAGAAAGGCAGCTCCAGTTCCTTTGCTTTCTAGACCTTTTTCTGCTACACACAGTTCATATCTCCATCGTAATGTTTAGCATTTCTGGTTTGGTACTTGAAATTCTGAAACCCTGTAAGTGGCCATGCACTCTAGGACCCATACTTTCACTGTGTAAACTGCCTCAAGGAACATGACATATGACGCATTGCCACAAGTGCCAGAGGCTGAGGAAAAAAGCCAAAGACCTACATGAACTCATTGAAGATGGCAGGTGTGGAAGATGCTCAGCACATAGACTTTGCAGGATTGCCCTAAGTAACAGTCGTGAGTTGGTACCAGTCCAGAGGCCAAGCATCACTGAAAGCCTCATCTGCCGTGGCCTCATGTTCCTTATGAGGCACAGTCTTCCCTTTGTGTTTGCAAAGGGGTGAAGTTGAAGCCTTTTGTCTGCTTATGATAGGAGTGTGGGTGGTACATTCATGGCAATGCACTAAAGGGGATGCAGCTTGGGTTATCATTACCAGCATTTCCATGTTCATGCATCTGCAGTATGATTGCATCTGGCTAGCTCATGAGGAGTGATTCTGAATCTTTGGACAAAAGGGATCATTGGGTGAGATAGGAATTGGAAGGGGGGGGGTCTGCTTCTCCCCTAGAATGAGTTGGGTGAGACTTGATTAGGTCCTCCTTGTTCCTTCCTTGCCATTTAAGCCCATGGAGATGATCCTGTGGACATTTGTGCATTGTATTTTTAGATCTTGTGAGACATGTTCTTGCAGGCAGCTTATTACCAGCATCACCTCTGTTGTGCACTACCTTAAGCATTAGGGTCCCAGCAGCTGATGCACCCCAGTCGTTTGCTTATTAGTTCAATTGTTGTCAACTCAGTTGTGCACAGCCTCAAGCATTAGTGCCTCAGCAGTTGATGTGCTCCTGTTATTTGCTTATGCCTTCACGTATTGGATGAACTGATGCTGGTGTATGCTGAAAAGAGGAATTAGCGTATGGTCTCCCTGTCTCTTAGTAGCCTCCCTTCAAATAGGATTTTGATTTGGGGATGCTCTCAGGCTCATTAGGGACTCTTGACTCATGCAGTCCACTGTGGAGTGTCATGCTGCTCTTCTGACTTACTCTCATTAATGTCTGAATCCGTGATGGTGAACCTTTTGGGCTCAGCTTGTCAAAAATGTGGAAAATACCTGCCTTGACTCTGCTGCTGTGTCACCCCCACCGAACAAAAGAGAAACAATTCTTTACATATCCATTTATTTAAAAAAGGCAGTCCAATCGTGTGCTGCTGTGTATTATAAAAGTAAAAAAAAAATCTGTGACTTACAATATAAAAATCTATATGCGCTCTGATAAATGGGCTTACCAAAGGTCATTTTTTAAATAAGGAAAATCTAAGTCAAAAGACACTGAATGAATAGTGCACCAAAAAATTCCCCTACTTTTTAATAGTAATCTTGAATTGAGTTAAAAAAATCTGGAAAGCATTGCATTTGATTTAATTAACATGAGTTAATGATTTTTTTGTTGCTGAGTTTTAATAAATAAGTGCATGGTCACATATTTCTTGTATTTTTGTTCATTCAATGTCTTTGGTAATTTGAGTGTTGGTGAATGCTGATATGTCACCCAAAACGCTGTGGTGTGTCATAGGTTCGCCATCATTATCAGGGTAAACATGATGAAAAAACTTTGATCAGTGGAACCTACCTTGAACTATACCATTTTTTCAACCCATAATCATCCAGATTCATTTTTCTCTATTCTTTAGGAATATGCCTTCTGTGAACTTCAAAGGAGTGGATTAGTGTCCTGACTAAGCATTCTAGGGCAGATAGTTGTGTGATGTCTTTTTGGGTTCCCTTTGAAATTGCAGTGACCGTATTAATCCTTAGAACACCAATGCTAAAAATTAAAAAGTGGTACATGTATATTTAGTATACAACTCCCAAGACCACTGACTGCAACCTTGTATTAAGTTACAGGGGTGTGGCCATAGTCCCTTGTGTCTTGGGGTGCATGAGGCAAAGCTCCCCAAAATGGGGAGTTTAAGGATCTGCTGTGCTGCTTTGGCAGTTGTACTTTATTTGTAAAGTCTGCAGTTAGGGAGGCTTGTCTTAGGCTTGTGCAAGTCCTTGAGAAACCAGAACATCTGTCCACCTTTACTGCCTGATGAGGAATCTATGGCACAGGACAGAGTAGGCAAAAAAGGTTTCTTCTTTTTTACTTTTGGGTTAAGTTTTCAGTTAAATGTCTTTCCTTCTGCCTTTTCCAGTTGTTCTGTGTGGGCCATGCTTTGTAAAGACTGGAAGAGAATCCTGATTCTGAGATCAAGGTGGCTGTGGAAAGGATCTTTGCAATGTTTTATGCTGGGTGCTTTCGCTGCTCCATTTCAGATTTCTAAATTTGTATGACAGTGGATAGGGCAATAAGCTCAGAAATGTCTATGCCAGCTGGTGTGACTTAGATTTTCCTTATTTAAAAATGACCTTTGGTAAGCCATTTGGATGCCCCCTCCAGTAGTGATGCCTTCTTGAGACAGGTCTCCCAGAATCTGTCTAAGAAATGACTAAACAGGAAATAGGTTTGTGTGCACTCTGGATGGCTGCTACAAACAATGGTTAGCACGTTGCATCAGTTTTTGTTGCAAAACTTTGACAGGGCTCTGCAGAAAGGGGCTAGACTCTATTCTAGAAGATGCACAGCTTCTGCCACGAACCCTCCGCCAAAGGAGGAGGATTAATGCAAGGACGTTTTAGAAACAGTCACCTGGTTGTAGCTTTATTCCTTTTCCCAGCATTGACTGGATTTTGCTTCTAAAGGGCATTCAGAAGTTTTCTTCTACACAGTAGGCTAACCACTGTACCTGGGTGAGCAGCTGTGGAAATTGTCCCTCTAGTGATGGCTGTGATCCCCACAAAGAACATAGTGCAGTTGTGTAAACAGTTTTTCGTAACTGTAGATGTTTGCTTGTGTTTCCTGTTTGCTCTCCCTTCATCCCATCTACTACAGTACAACTGTAGAGACTAAGTTGGTAACCATATACTCTTCCTCTTTCATATTTGCACTGTTGCTCCCTGCTTTCCCTGTCCAGGTTTTCAAAGTAGAGTTTGAAGTCTCCATGTCAAAGACTGCATCCTTGGAGTAATTCCTTGTTAGTACCCAATTATGTAGGCTGTGCCCTATTTGAGAACAAGAAAGAACCAAAGATGGCATGGGTGAATGCCATATATATACGAGATATGTGAAGACGTTCAAGGGAGGGTGAAATTGGAAAATGTGCTCAACTCTGAAAGCCAGGTCAGATGTTGGACTTGGCCAGCAGCAGAGATCCCTGTAGTGAGGACCTCAACACTGACCACACCCGAACAGTTTGCACAAGGTTGACAGTTTCCTAAGCTTAAAGTATGCAGCATTCGTTTTCTAGTTAAGGGCAAATTTTGGAAAAGTGATGTCTTCTGTTTTATCATGCCTTTTGTGCTCCTACTGTGAATGGTCTTATCTAGTATCTGTTACTATGACATATAAAACCATTCCAAGCAACTGTTTAATACCCTTCCCCTTTTATAACTTGATGAAATGCTGAATCTGCACCTCTTTAGTACATAAAATAGATCAGTTTCTAATTTGAGCATTGCAGTATGGTCAAGCTTATATCTTTGACTTTTCCTTCCTTACTACTCCGTTTTCTTTCTTTATCTGTAATGAAAATTACATGATTTACTGTCTTCCTCACAGATTAATAGAGCACGCAGAAATAACAATATTATACGAAACAAGAGGAAGAGAGGAGTATCTAATTCAGTTTACCGACCACTTTGAAATAGTTGTAATCAGAATGTTGCTGTCTCAGTGACTACTTTTTAGTCCCTTTCACCCTCCCCCCATTCATTTATTGTGTCAGCAAGCATGTCATATAGCAGCAGTACCAAACATTGCTGCTAACCTTACTGATTTAATAGCCCAAGCGAAAGTGTAATAAATTAAATTAAAACGAAGGAAATACCAACATAGTTTATAAATTATTGCAAAGTTATTAACAGCAAATGTGATAGCCTCTTTTTATGACCAATGGAACAATTTAAGTTACAGTTCTTGGTCACATTAGTCTCCCTTGAGCACAAAGTTGATATGCAAAATGTCTTATATTTTTCTATCTCAGCCTTTGCTAACCCAAAATCTTGAAAGGTTATTGGCCCCACTGGAATGGTTGTCTTGAAAAACACTGTTTTTTTTAATTTAATCTTCAAGTCTAATTTCTTACAGTCTCTGAAAAGTGGGATGAACTATTTTTCTTTTCAGCCTGGTTTCTTTCCTTCAAGCTGCAGGATTTTACCATTTCTCCAAAGCTCACTCAGCATTCTTTCCTTCTGTTGAGAAGTCTGCATTTTTAGTAGGATTGATCCTTGAAAACTGGTAGCTGATACCCGTGCATATATACACTGTTTGCTGTCACATTTTTTTCTTGGGCCATCCCCTGTCCATCTCAACACTTGCTTCGTCATAAAACTTCTGCAGTCTTGATCTTCCATTCTTTCCAGAATGTTAATAAATGTTAGGTTTTCTCTTCCTTCTTGATTTTTTAATTCTAACAGTTTTTTCTTCCATTTCTTCTTGAGCTACTTCCATTTCTCCCAATCTGATGGTGTACTCAATATTCACATTTTTTTTTTAGTTTTTCCAGATTGTATGAGTTTATGGATAATACATATTCCAGATCTTCCAATCTTTTTTTTTAGTATTTTTCTTATATTCTTCTAGTGTTTCATACATATTGACAGTTGTAAAGTTTGAGTTTTCAATTTATTTCAGTCATCTCAGTTGTTGCTGTCCAGTCATTCATTTTGCCTTTCATGTGCCTTCTTCCTGGCTACTGCTCCTTGAGTTAACTATTGGCTGTGTCTTGCATGGTACTCTGCTATTCTCTCTGTCTTATTCCTCCCCCAAGTCACCTGCAAAACACAGGGGTAATTTGAATTAAACTCAAAACTCTCTTTTCAAATTGGATAAGCCAACTTTTAAGGTATTTTATTTTTTACTGTGTGATGGAGGACTGTACGAAATGTCTCAGCAGCATGGCACCATAACTGAAGTCTTCATGGCTAATAGATTTTAGTGTCAACTTCAGCATTGATACACATATTCCAAACCAACCTATCCTAGATAGAATCAAGCCGCCAGTCATCACAAGAAAGCACGTACTGAATGTACTTTCCAGAAGTGAAGAATACCTCATCCATGGGGCCTGACAACATACCATGTTGCCTAATTAATAGTACTAATCAAACACTGGTGGACTCACTCCTCAAACTCTTCAATCTGAGTCTGTTAAATGGTTTTCTGTTACAGGACTGGTGTACAGCTCTCTCACTACCACTCTACAAGGGTCACTGCATCACACTCCCGTCTGACTAACAAGTCTTGTATGCAAAATGTAATTGTGGGCCTAACAGTAATATCAAAAATGTTATCAGACTCGACTCCCAGCAGTTAGATATTGCCAAGAGTAAATCTTGTCTAATGAATCTTGTAACCTTCTTTGAAAGGTTTACTGAGGTTGACTGTGGAAAAGCTATCTGCAGTGTGTACCTTGACCCTCCCTAAGGTATTTGATACCATACCACATGCAAATATAATAAACAAATTGAAGTCCAACTTGACCCATATGTGGTTAGATGGATAGCCAACTGACTTAGAGCTAGTACTCATAGTATGAACGTCCTCTGAGAACTTGAAAATGGCCAGTGTAGTCCTGAGACCTCTGCTGCTGATCATCATGTGTATCATTGCTGCAGTAGCATTTGCTATGAGTTGTATCTTGCCAAGCTTCAGGACACTGTCCTTGCTCCAAAACCATCAGTCAGCTCAAGTTAAGATGACTAAAAAGGCAGGTTTGAGCCACCAAGCCCTTCAGAGCTCTCTTGCCAATAAAGAGAACGTTCCTCGGAGGCTTTCAAGGATCAGCAGTCAGTTTGTGCTGGACAGATGAGCTCCCTTTGGGGAAAAAAATTCATTTAAAAAATTTAAGCTAGGAGTTATTTTTTATTTTAAAAACTAAAGCTGGGAGTTTTTAAACTGATGGGGGGACAAAGTATTTGAAAACATTTTTTTCTATTATGGGATTGTGTTTATTTTCCTTTAGGGAGCTGGCAAAATGTTTTTAAGTGCTTTTTACATTGTTTTAGGTTAAAAAAGTGACTTTTAAAGATTTAAAATTTTTACTGGCTTCTGCTGCATTACTTTCCCTGGGAAAGAGGCTCTGTTTTCAGCTTGACCATGGAACAAACTGTTATTACCATGGTTGGTCCTTCTTCCAGCCACAAAAAGAAAACATTAAGCAAACAGTCTTTCATCCACAGCAGGCTAGCAGTTTGCCTTAGCCACAGGTGGGTGACTCTGTGGTGACCATTAGTTGTATCCCAGACCGCTCAACTTTTACCCCAGCCCTGTCTGGTGTAGCACCTATAGCCGCTATGGATTGGGGGTTAGCCATGTATTCTCTGGCTGTTGGGGTCCCCTTAGTGGTCAAGGAAGAGCCACTCTTGTCTGTCCTGTGAGAGGGAACAGGGATGGCATCTCTGTTTTGTCAGAATGTTGTGCCCATCCCTTGGGAAGCTGCTGCCAGTAATGACACTGTTGGACCCATTTTCCTGTCAAAAAGAAACAGAAAATTAAACGTGTATCTGCTCCTCTTCAAATTTATTTGGACAGGAGTAGTTTACTTGATGTGGCTCAAGGTTTAATTCAGGCTATTGATCCTTCTTGTAGTATAGTTTCTGGCAAAAGAAAGAGGGATACCACTTTTTTCTTGAAGAGTTTCAAGATTCTGAATGTGGACAGGAAGATGAAGGGACAGATATTTTATTTTCTTCAAATTTCTGATTCAGACTCCGACAACAGCTCTGTTTCTGATTCTCCCTGTAGGGGTTTCTCTCCCTCTCTCTGCGACTGTTTCCAGAATGTACCAGTGTTTTCAGTGGGAGTACACTGAGGTTTCCCAGTCCTTCAGAAAATAGTGTGAGCTGTTACAGAAAGAATTTCAAGAACCTTCACCTATTCCTCAGTTTCTGTCAGCTTTGGTGGATGTGTGTGTTACTGTCTGCAGTTTTTTTTTATTATATGTCATATTTGCCCTTTTAGGGGTGGCTGGCTGACAGTTTCTTAGTCTTTTACATTTTTATACACTTTTCTCAAACCTGAGCCAGCAGCAATAGCTTTAGTTAAAAAAAATGATCTGATGATGTCAGATGTTCTTTGTGTTTCACTGTTGCAGTCATCACATTTGGCATTTGGGTTATCTGCTTGCAGTAGCCCTCACTCGGCATGATTATCAAAGTCTTGGGTCCTGCATCGGTTGCTGTCTCATCTTCCATGACGTCAGGTAGTCAGGGGTATAAAGCATGCTGCCGATGCCATTACATCAGTCTTTCTTGCACTGCTGTGTCCGAAGCAGAAGCAGTTCGCAAGTGCCGGTCGGCCGACCCCTGAAATTTTCATTTTCGAGTTTCAGATCCGAAGTCTTTAAGCTAAGTACCCCCTTGGGAAAACTTTTTCTTGCTCTAAACCAATGTCAGCAAAAGTTAACAATTGTATTTCTTGTGGAAAGCAAATACCTCGTAAAGATTTTCATTCGTACTGCATTCCTTGCTTAGGCCCAGACCACGATGTACCTCGCTGTCAGTTTTGGCCTTATTCAAACCTCGTACTATTCGTCTGTTCATTTACACATCTAAATATTTTGGTTCTTGGTTCAGTTCTCCAGAAATGGCTTTGGTAAGCCACCCGACTACCGACATTCTGAAAAAACTCAATGATAGACAGAGACAGACCGCATAGATTAAAAGCTGCCAATGATGCTTCTCCTAAGCTAGTCGCCAGTTCGCCAGCACTCAGTGAGGCACTTTCGCAGCCCCTGATACCCGCTACTTCAGATTCGCAGGCCTCTACTGAGACCCATTCAGAGTCCGGTATGCCGCGAGATGCTTCGTCGACTGTGGAAACTGCGGATGTCTCTCCCTTGGATGGGTCCGGAGCCACTGTGCAGGCACTGGCTTCTGAGGGTGTATTCAGGCCTACTGACTTGCATATTAAACCGACGCCATCTTCTTCTTCAAGGCCTAAATAAGAATAGATAAGAATGGCTGAAGACCTTATTACTCTAATCAAGGGAAGCCACCCTTCCCCCTCTAAGAGACCCAGGACTGATTTTCCTGACCAGGACTCTGAAATTTCTGATGTTAAGTTGTCTATCTCGCCTTCATTCTTGCTGGATGGGGTTTGGAGCCAATCCTCGGCTCCGACTCGGCAATTTACTAAAGCTCGAGAGCTATTTACTGGCTCGAGGCCCTCCCTATATCCCACAATGCTAGGCGTCAGATCCCCAGATCTCGTTTGCCGCTTCAGCTACGAGGTTGCGTTTTACTTGGCTCCAGGTCGTATTAATCTTTTTTTTTCATATATTGATATATTTAAAGTTAACTTTAGTTTTTCTTTGTAATCTGTTCTTATAGTTATAATGTCCCGGTTAGTGAACTCTGTTTACCCCCCTAATATCCCCTCTTAGAAACTCATTTTAGTTAGAGAGTTTCTTCCCTTTCCCCCCCCCTTTTTTTCTCAGTGGCTAATCTCCCCTCCCTTTCCTTGTGTTATAGGGTAGTGTTAGCTCTTTTACTTTAGTACAGTTGTAGCTTGTATGTATATATTTATATATAGTTAACTGTGTAATTGTTTAATATTGTAGCTTAACTAGTGCGTGTGTGTGTGTTGTTCTGTGTGTTTAAGCACTAGTGACTTTTTTCTTTGGTGTCCATCATGTCTAAGGATACCAAAGTTTCAGGTTTTAAGAAGTTTGACTCGTGCTGTCAGAAGATGTCTCTGACAGATGGTCACACTTCTTGCGTTTATTGCCTGGGCCCCCTACACCTGCAGGACTCCTGCTCGGTCTGTCATGCCTTCAGCCCGAGAGTCCTGCAGGAGCGTAGGAACAAGCTCATCCAAGAGTCCTGCAGGAGCGTAGGGACAAGCTCGTCCTGAGAGGCTTACTTAAGCCAGAAGGATCCCGACCAAGCCTTTGTCGGGTAAATCCTCTAAGCCCGCCAAGCCGTCGGCCCCTAGTTCGGAGCCGTCGCCAGGTGGAACACCTGCCACCTCGTTGGCTCCGGCTGGAGCCGACACCTCTAGACCTCAGTCGGCCTCGACTTTACTGCCGGAACCATCTTTGAGCCGAAAACGTTCTAGGTCCCCTTCCCTAGAATTCGTTTGCTCGGTTCCGAGGTCACCATTACTCCAATCTGAGAAAAGCCATAGGTCCCACTTTTCTCGGTCTTCCAGGCTATCTGATCATGACCTAGAGAGGGTGGTTAGTAGACTCCTTAAGTCGCAGGCCCTGGCCAAAATTTTAACCAGCCCTTCTCAACAGACTGTGGCTGTCCCGGTATCTACAGCAGTTCCTCCTCCGACTCCCTCCTTGTGTTCGGAGCCGGAGCCGGTTGGGGCTCAAATCTTGGTAACGGAACCGATACCACACCTTTCGGCTCCTTCGTCGGCTCCGATCTCTTCCTTGGTTCCATCCTTGGAGGGATCTGGGCGCCGAGACTCCCTCGTCGGCTCCAAGGGGGTGAGTGGCATCGGACCCTTGTCCGACCCCGTTCTCCCTCTCGGAGCATCGGCGCAGGTGAGCTCGGCTCCGACATCAGCCTCTGAGCCATCCTTCTCGGTGCCGACAGGGGTTCTCATCTCCTCGGAGCAGGGACCTTCTGCTCTGCCTCACAGGGGCGCCTTTGAGGTCATGAGAAGTGTGCTGACTCCTGAGTCGGCTCCTCAATCAGCCCCTTCGGCTCCTCCTCCCAGGGTGCCTGCATCAGTCTCTATCCACCTTTCTAACCCCAAGCGTGGAGAACAAACGCTCCAGGTCACCCCATTGGGCGTATCTTCCTCTTCCGAGGCCTCCCCTGATCCTTCGGAGGAGCCCCCCCGGAGGAGAAAATGTAAGAGGAAACATGTCGTCTCCTCCGAGTCATTCACGTCTGATACCGACTTGGAGGATTCGGAAGGGTCCCCAAGATCCCCCTCTGAGGATGTCTTCTTTTCAGACATCCTAGAAATCCTTAAGCAGATGGGGAACTGGACTGCCCTTAACCCTTTGGAGGACGAGTCGGCCTACCAGGACGCGTTTGTTTCTCGCCCTTCCACCTCCTGGGTGTCTCCACCTTTTGACCCACTAATGGAAGTGGTGGCTCGAAAGGCGTGGTCAGCCCCGGTCACAGTGGAACCAACTCCCCGTAGGCCCACTAAATTTATTACAGCCCCACCTAATAAGCAGTTTTTGACAAAAGGTGTCCCTGTTGATGCCATGGTGGTTGCAGCAGCCACAAAGGAGGAGTTGGCTGACCCTTCGGTGCCTGTCCATCCACCTAATAAAGAATCTAGGACAATGGACAGGTACGGGAAGCGGGTGTTTTCCTCAGCGACCTTCTCTATGCGGTCGATGAATTATCTATGCCATTTCACCCATCTCCAAAGAGATCTTCTTAAGGAACTGGGTGATACCCTTCAGGATCCATCAGCTGTGGGGGCTCAAGACAAGATAAACTCCCAGCTGGCGACCCTTAATTCTATCATCAACTCCTCCATGCGGCTCATTTCTTATGCAGCCGATGGGGCGAGTAGGGCCGCAGGTACAGGCGTGGCTTTGAGAAGACATGCCTGGATGCGGTTATGCAACTTTGCTGACCCCTTTAAGGCGTCCTTCACCAATACCCCCTTTGATGGTTCGGCTCTGTTTGGACCACAGGTGAAAAATACCCGTACCAGGTGTGAGCAGGAAGGCAAGACTCTCTCTGCCGTGGGAGTCTGTTTTTCCACCTCCTCTAGACCATACCCCAAGGGTCAGAAGGGTGGAAAATGTGGTTTCGGAAACCCCAGGGAGTCGTGCCTGTCACACGTGGCGAGTTTCCCTCCAGAGGCAGGGGAGGGAACAATAATAGACGCCGCCCGAGGGGCAGAGGGGGCCCGCAGAATCAGGGTAGCAGAGAATCGTTCTCTGACAAACCCTTTCAGCACCCCTGAGGGGCTGCCCGACTGTCCACCTTCGGAGGCAGTCGGGGGAAGATTGTCACTGTACCCAGAAGCCTGGCAACTCCTCACACCAGGCAAATGGGTACGGTCTGTCATATCCGAGGGTTACAAGATTCCCTTCGTCCTCATCCCGGTACAAACAACCAAGTCCCTTCCAGATGTTCCACCCGGTCTAAGGGAACAGGCAGTGCTAGAAATTTCAAAACTGCTAGACAAACTGGCCATCCAGCCAGTCCCAGCAGACCAGCAAGGATCCGGAATTCTTTTTGGTGCCAAAAAAGACAGGGGACTGAAGACCCATTTTGGATCTCAGCAGGCTAAACAAGTCTGTTCAAAGAACAAAGTTCCGGATAATCACGCTCCAGTCCATTCTACCCTTTTTGGGTCAGGACAATTGGATGTGCTCCATAGATCTTCAGGATGCGTACTACCATATCAAAATGAACAGGCGCTCCAGAAGGTTTCTCCGCTTCCGGCTGGGAGCCATTCACTATCAATTCAGGGCCCTGCCCTTTGGTCTCACCACAGCCCCCAGGGTGTTCACCAAATGCATGGCAGTGGTTACGGCTCACCTGAGACGGCGCGGATTCCAGTGTTTCCATATCTCGACGACTGGCTCCTCACTGCTCCCACCAGCATCAGCTACTGCGAGCCAGGGATTATACCATCCAAACTTGCTCCGAGCTAGGTATATCAATAAATTTCGAAAAGTCTGCATTGTCGCCTTCTCAGTCTTATTATCTTTATAGGTGCAATCTTAAATTCAAAAGATCTGTCTGCAAGGCTTCCTCTCAACAGAGTTTCAGAAATCCGCCGACATGTGCAAGTCTTACTTCAGTGCAACAGGATTCAGGCCAGAGTTGTACTAAAGACCTTGGGCCTCATGGCAGCAGCAATCATACTAGTTCCCCTGGCTCGCTTTCACATGCGGCTTCTTCAGTGGATGCTTTTTACTCAATGGTCTTTTCAACAGCTTCCAATGTCTCACAAGATAATAATCACTCAATCATGCAAAGACCACCTAGCTTGGTGGATGGTCTCCCCTCTGATACTCCAGGGCAGACCGTGCGTTCTTCCTCCTCCTGTTGCCACAGTGACCACGGATGCCTCCCTGATCGGGTGGGGGGGGGGCATTTTCAGGGCAGGACTGTCCAAGACACCTGGCAACCTCTAGAGTACCATCTGCATATAAATGTCTTGGAGATGAGAGCGGTGCTTTTGGCATTGCAAGCTCTTCAGGACTCTCTACCCACCGGGAGTATTGCAATTCAGACAGACAATATGTCTGCAGTGTGGTACATCAACAAGCAGGGTGGAACCAAGTCCTATCCCTTATGTCGAGAAGCACTCAGACTCTGGCAGTGGACGATCTCCTCTCAACGGTTTCTGATAGCAACGCACATCCCCAGGAGGTCCAACGTCATAGCGGACAGGCTAAGCAGAGCTATTCTCATGCCTCACGAGTGGTCTCTCAATCAATCAGTAGCGGACAAAATCTTCCGCAGATGGGGTCAACCTTGCTGCAACCTTTTTGCAACCCCTCTCAACAGCAAGTGCAACGACTTTTTCACTCTCTTCCCCCCCTCCCGGCCACTCCCCCAGAGACGCTCTAGTACACGATTGGCCCCGGCATCTTCTGTACGCATTTCCACCTTTTCCCCTAATTCCCAAGCTAATTCAGAAGGCAATCGCTTTGGGATACAGGATGATCCTCATTGCCCCTTACTGGCCTCGACAAATTTGGTTCCCATTCCTGCATCGCCACCTGCTGGAGCAGCCGTAGAATCTGGACCCAGTGCCAGACCTCTTGGTCCATCAGTCGGGCGGGCTGCACCAGTCCCTTCAGTCTCTCAACCTTACAGCTTGGTTGCTCCACTTCCAACTTTAGCCAGACTTCCGCTAATTTCTCAGCCGGTGCGTGAAATCATCCTTTCTTCGCACAAATCTGCCACCAGGAAGACTTATGCTAGTAAGTGGAAACGTTTCTCCTTCTGGGCAGAGGCTAGGAATATTGACCCTTTTACAGCCCCTGTCTATCATGTTTTAGATATTTTAGCAGAACTCTTTCAAGCTGGTTCCTCCTCTGCCACCATTAGGGTCCAATTAGCTGCTATTGCAATTTTCCATGCTAGCCTGTCAGAAACCAGCATTATGTCCCACAAACTTTGCAAGGCCTTTCTCAAAGGAACTTTGTTACTTAGGCCCCCGGTCAGAGATCCTCCGCCTCCGTGGGACTTGAGCTTGATATTGGCTTCCTTGATTCTCCCCCCTTTTGAACCAGCGGCTTCCTGTTCCTTAAAATTGCTCTCCTGGAAGACTCTCTTTTTGGTAGCCGTCACATCAGCTAGGAGAGTTTCGGAACTTCAAGCCCTCTGTATTCGTCCTTCTTATCTTGTGTTTCATAAGGACAGAATTTCACTTAGGCCTAATCCTTCGTTTTTACCCAAGATACCCTCTGAAACAAATCTGAATCAGTCTGTTGATCTGCCCATATTTTTTCCTAACTATTTTAACAAAGCTGAACAGAATTTGCACCGCTTGGATGTTCACAGGCAATTGCGTTTCTACTTGGATAGGACTAAGCAAGTAAGAGAATCAGACCAACTTTTCCTATCCTATGCTGAGGGCAAACAAGAACGGCCAGTTTCCAAAGTAACCTTATCCAGGTGGTTGTCCTCTATTATTACCTTGATTTATCAACTCAGACATAAACAACTCCCTGCTAAACCTAAAGGTCATTCCACCAGAGCATTGGCTACATCAGTAGCTTTTCAAGCAAGACTACCAATGGAATCTGTTTGTGCCGCAGCCACTTGGGCCACTCCTCATACATTCATTTCACATTATAAGTTGGATGTGGCCTCTAGGAATAGAGCTGAGTTTGGTTCCACTGTGCTCAAGAGTCTATTCCGATGAGCCACCCAGGACTAAGGTGCTAGGGGCGCTGTCCCATCCAGCAAGAATGAAGGCGAGATAGACAACTTAACATTAAGAAGTTATGTACCTACCATAATGTTCCATCTGGGGATCTGACGCCTAGCATTGTGGGATATAGGGAGGGCCTCAAGCCAGTAAATAGCTCTCGAGCTTTAGTAAATTGCCGAGTCAGAGCTGAGGATCGGCTCCGAACCCCATCTAGCAAGAAAGAAGGCGAGAAGAAGACAACTAACATGGAACGTTATGATAGGTACATAATTTCTTATTTTCTCTGATGACCAGGATTTGCCTTTATCTACTTATGAGGATGGTGATGCAGAGAGGACTCCATTCCCTCTGCTTCCCCTCCAGAGGATTTCTCTTTTGGTGAAACCTTGCATACTCTTAGGGAGCATTTTCGCTGGGAAAGCCAGGATTACTCTGACTCCAAAAAGAGGCTTAGGGAATTTTTGCTCCTGCCTCAACACAGGCTTTTAGCTATCGTACTGGACATTGTAGATGATGCTTTCTCAGAATCTAGCCTGGCCCCTGACTGTTTACCTCCTGCTCCTAGGAAACCTGATGGGTATTACAGGGTACCTGACTCTCAAAAGTTCCTCTTTAAAAATCCTACTGCGGATCCTGAGACCATTTCATAGGGACCCAAGGGCATTAAGGCTACTACTGCCAAAAATCCTACCCCCTCTGATAGAGATTCCAGGGTGCTGGATAGATGGGGTAAGAAAGTATACACTTCTGCAACCTTGGCCATTAGGGCCTTAAACTGCCAGTTTCATATGTTAAAGTATCAGCATATTATTGGATTGCTTAAACAGAAAATGATGTTGATTCCTGACTGCTGAAAATAAAGATTTACAGGATTTAATGCATTCTGCTGAACAAATTGGAAAACATACTTTGCAATGTGGTTTTGATTCGTTAGAGGCATCTTACAGGACTGCTGTCGCTGGGTCTGTACTTAGAAGGCATGCTTGGCTTAAGGAGCAATCTTTGCCAGACCATGTTAAAAATTAATTACTGGATGCTCCCTTAAACCAAGACTGCCTGTTTGGCAACAAAGCAGTAGTAGTACTTAAAAAGATGGAGGAAAAAGCTAAATCTATGCAAACTGTTAAAGATTTCTTGCAAGTACAGCCTCCCAGATTTAGTAAGCATTGGCCCTCTAAGAATTGGTCCTTTCCTGCCTCTTCCAGGCCTTCTCAGTCCAAACCCAGAACCAGCAGAACACCCAGGCTTCAGTCTCAAGGTACTCACAGGCCTAAGCAGTGGGGGGCTCCCACTTCCAAAGTAGGGAGTAGTAAGACTCCCCCCTATGGTAAACTGTCTCAATGACTTAACTTTAAACCTTCCAAGCCCTGGTCAACTGACTGTTCCTTTAGGGGGAAAGATTGCCCTGCATGCAAAAAATTGGGAACTCATTACCCAGGACAAATGGGTTTTAAATATAATTTCCCAAGGATACAGATTCCACTTCCACTACTTACCAACCCCAAACGGTTGGCCAGACCTGCCCCCAAATCGGTGGGCAGAGGCTCAAAAGCAAGTTCTCTCTCTTGTAAGCATCAAGGCTATTCAACGTGTCCCAGAAGAAGAATGGGGACAAGGTTTCTACGCATTACTTTTCCTGGTACCCAGAAAAGATAATTCTTGGCGTCCTATCCTGGACCTGTCTGTCCTAAGCACATTTTTGGTAATCCCAAAATTCAAGATGCTAACTCTTTATCAGCTGCTTCCCATGCTAGGCAAAGATGCCTGGTTGGCAACACTGGATTTAAAGGAAGCCTACCTGCACATCCCAATAAGGGAATCTTGCAGAAAATACCTACACTTCAAAGCAGGCTACATGCACTATCAGTTCTCTGCACTGCCGTTTGGCTTATCTATTGCACCCAGGGTATTCACAAAGTGCTTAGCTCCAGTCATTGCATTTTGCAGGCAAAGAAATATTCAAATATACCCATACCTGGACGATTGTCTAATTCAGGTAGAAAGCCAGGACATACCAATAAATCATCTGGCATTTGTAAAGAAATTGCTAACGTCTCTGGGGTACACCATAAACGAAAAGAAATCGCATCTTGTACCCTGCCAACAAATTGTATTCCTGGGTGCAAGCTTGAATACAACTTCACATATGGCCTGCCTCACACCAGAGAAACAAATTCAATTGACAGTCTACTTCAAACTACTGGCCACCAAGACCCAGCTATCTGCATGGAAAATTCTGAAAGCCCTGGGGTTCATGACCTCTTGCATTCTACTAATTCCATATGCAAGACTGCATATGAGGAAACTACAATGGTATCTAAAAAGCCTGTGGTGTCAACATTCTCAGGATCTAGAATCAATGATTCCTATCATACCTTGTCTACAGATAGAGTTCCTTTGGTGGGCAGAGGCCTGCCACCAAAACAAGGGACCGCCATTTACTCTACCCTCTGCCGCCCAAACCCTAACCACAGATGCATCCGACTATGCATGGGGGGCTCATTTGGTAGGGCAGTGCATTCAAGGTAAATGGAACCCAAATCAAATGCACTTGCATATCGATCAAAAAGAAATGTTAACTGTACAGAATGCTCTGACAGCCTTCAAAGACCACATTCTTCCAGGACAATTATTGGTAAAGACGGACAACACCACTGTTATGTGGTACATAAACAAGCAGGGGGGAACCCACTCATACCCTCTCTGCAGACTAGCCATGGCTCTGTGGAACACAGCCTTGAGCTGCCAAGTGCACCTACAGGCTCATTTCCTGCCAGGAAAGCTAAATACACTGGCAGACGACCTAAGCAGAAATCTCATGACGACCTAAGCAGAAATCTCATGGACCCACACAAGTGGTAACTGGAACCAAAGATATTCAACATGTTGAGAAACAAATGGGGGAGCCCAGAGATAGACCTGTTTGTCCAATTAGTTGTTCTGGTGGGAGGCAAATTCTGCACAAGGGCTCCCCACAAACAAGCTTGGAAAGTGGATGTCCTGTCCTTCACCTGGAAAAAACTATCAGTTTATGCCTTTCCCCCTCTGCCTCTCCTCTCCAAGGTACTACTAAAGATCAAACAGGACAAACCAAGGACAATACTGATTGCACCAGACTGGCCACACCAACACTGGTACCCCCTCTTGCGCAGTGTGTCACTGCTGGCACAATGGCACCTGCCTCAGATCTCTGCCCTGCTGTCCCAGCAGGGGGGGCCAGATTCTGCACCCACAACTTCAAACCCTGAACCAGGCAGCCTGGCTCAAACCTGATCTCTCTGTTACCATCCCTCAGTAAGCAAGTGATGGATGTCATCCTGGAGGCAAGGAGCCCTAGTACTAGAAAATCCTGTGCTGAAAAATGGAAAAGATTCTGTTCCTGGAGCCAAACTCAGGGGATAGACACAGCAGTGCCCAATTTACCCCATATTCTTCAATACTTAACTGAGATGCTTCACAAGGGCTTTTCCTTTTCCTCCATCAAAATTCATGCCTCAGCCATTTCAGCTCATTACAGTACAGAACCACCCCTCTTCTCTTATCCACTGCTGAAGCAGTTCCTCAGAGGGGCCAAAAACTTGACCACCCAGGACAACCCCTACTCTAGCCTGGGACCTTAACTTTGTATTGGAAAAGCTCACTCTACCTCCCTTTGAGCCAGCTGCAAATATAGAGTTGAAATTCCTTTCTTGGAAAACAGCCTTCCTTATAGCCATCACTTCAGCAAGAAGGTTGTCTGAATTACAGGTCCTCATGGCAGTGGAGCCTTTCATTATCTTTCATGTTGACAGGGTGTCCCTTAGGACCAATCCCTCCTTCATGCCCAAGGTGGTATCCAGTGTGGCCCTTAATCAGTCCATTTATTTGCCAACCTTCTTTTCTAATCCACAGAACAAAGGGGAACAAATAATGCACTCATTGGACGTGCACAGACAACTTAGATTTTACTTGGACAGAACTAAACCTCTCTGGAAATCTGAACAGCTGCTGGTTACATTTGCTGCAGAGGCAGAGGGGCAGGCCATTTCAAAGCAAACCATTTCTAAGTGGATAGGCCATTGCATTCATTTCTGCTATAAGCATCATGGAAAACCTACCCCACAGGGGATAAGACCACATTCAATTAGGGCTGCATCTACCTCTGCAGCCTTTCTTAGAGGTGTCCCTACCAGGGACATCATAGAAGCTGCTACCTGGAGTTCTGTACATACCTTCATCAAGCATTACCACTTGCCAATTTTTTTTAAATCCAGAGCTGGATTTGCCACTGCAGTTTTTCAGGGCCTTATAGCTGGTCCTAATGCTATCTAATTACCTCCTCCCATCGTTAGCTTTGGGAATCTACCCATATGTGATGACTGCAACAATGAAACATGAAGAACATAGTACAGTTGTGTACACTTACCATAAATGTAGATGTTAGAGTGTATTCACTGTTGCGGTCCTGGTTACCCTACCTCCAGCCCCCTGACTTCTATTGACTGTATCTCTATTCTTGTTTACTATGCTTAAAGCTTGTTGGTGTATTTGCTTTTTTGTTGGAGGTGTAACCTTGTATATAATTACTTTCCAATGTCCTTCATGGATGCATCTGCAGTCATAACAACTGGGTTGTCCTGTCGTCAGGCAGCCCTTCAGTCGGCCGGATTCCAAAGTCCGGGTCCGGCTTCGGCTGATGTCGCACTTCACCCGACGTCATCTCTGTTGGTCTTCGGGTATAAAGGCATCAGCCGACGCCATTTTCCTCAGTCTTTCTTGCCGTGGCGCCAAGCAGAAGCTGTTCGCAAGTGCCGGTCGGTCGGATCCAGAGATTACTTCTACGAATACTACTTGAAGACTTCTAAAGCTAAGTACCCCGTTGGGGACTCTTTCTTGCCTCAGCCGATGTCAGAAAAAGTTAATAATTGTTTAACCTGTGGGAAACAAATACCTCATAAGGATTTCCACTCTTACTGTCTGCCTTGTTTAGGCCCAGCCCACGACGTAGCAGCCTGTTCGGCCTGTGCTTCTTTCAACCGACGAACGCTTAGGCATCGGTCGGAGTTTGCTGAACAGTTTTTCGGTTCTGATTTTGCGTATATTATGCCGTCGGATCCTCCGACTACCCAAACTGCTAAAAAACGCAAAGATAAAGACCGACACTCGCGGTCCGCGGTTTCGGCCGAAACCATGGTTAAGCAAACCACGAGTGTCTCGGTTTCGACCGAAACCGAGAAAACTGATCAAAATACAGCAGAATCTATCACTACCCCTGAGGCCCCTGCTACTTCTCTTGAATCGGCCTCAGAAATTTTATCCACTACGGTGGTTGCCACTGACTTATCAGACACCATTCCCTTGGATGTGTCTACCCCAGCACGTGGTGCTGCTAGGCCTCCAGCAGCCATGTCCATTAAGGCCTTTGCCAGGGCCAAAGCAGCCAAAACTACTAGAACAGTGCCTGCTAAACCCCCTACAATCCGGCCCTCTTCTAGTGCACAAATGCTTACTCTGGCAGAAGATTTAATTTCATTAATTAGGGGATCTCAATCTCACCCAGACAGGGCCTCTCAGCCCCCAGAGAAGAGACCTAGGGCAGAGCCCCCCGAGCCTGTGTCCTCTGATGATTCTGCCGATGAATCAGACATAACAGACCAGCCAGAGGCTCCTTTCTCCAATTTTGAAGACTCAGATGCTGAAGAATCCATTCCAGCTGCCTCCCCACCAGAAGAATTTTCCTTTGGGGAAACCTTACATGCCATGCGAGAGCAGTTCCAATGGCAGCAGCAGGATTTCTCAGACTCCAGAAAAAGACTGAGAACCTTTCTGCACCTTCCACAACACAGGCCCTTAGCTATACCGCCTGTGCTCTCTGTAGTGGATGATGCCTTCAGTGATGTCTGCTCTGCACCAGATTCTATACCTCCAGCCCCTGCCAAACCAGACACTCATCACCACCTTTACAAGGCCCCACTTGCAGACCCCGAAACTATATCCCAGGGTCCCAAGGCAGTAGCCGCGACCACAGCTAAAAACCCTATTCCTTCTGAAAGGGAAGCCAGGTCTCTAGACAGATGGGGCAAAAAGGTTTACACTTCAGCTACTCTCTCAGCTAGAGCTTTAAACTGTCAGTTTCACATGATACAATACCAAGAGTTTATGCTTGATCAGTTAACAAAAAAGCTATCCTCTGATGAATCAATTGATAAGAAATATGTATTAGAAATGGTAAATAACATACAACAGGTTAGTAACCATTCCTTAAAATGTGGCTATGATGCACTGGAGGCTTCATTTAGATCAGCCATGACTGGCACAGTGATAAGAAGGCATGCATGGCTAAAGGAACAAGCTTTACCGGATCATGTTAAAGCTAAGTTATTAGATGCTCCTATGGATAAGACCAGCTTGTTTGGTACACCTGCCCAGCAGGTAATGAAGAAAATGGAAGAAAAGGCAAAATCTGTTCAAACGGTTAAAGATTTCTTACAGGTCCAACCCCCAAGGTTTAGCAGGAACTGGCCTGCCAAAAATTGGTCCTTTCCTGACTCCACAAGATCCCAAAGGGGCAGGAATAGACGTCCCAGAGGCAGAAACCAATCCAGAGGAGGTGCCTACAGAGGACGACAGTGGCAAGGTAACAACAGAGGCACAGACACAACCACTGCCACTACAACAACACAGCCACAGTGACTTAACTCTAAATCCGCCTACCAGGGAACAAATAGCAGCTCCATTAGGCGGCAAATTAACCTTATTTTCAAAGAACTGGCACTATATCACAAAAGACAAGTGGATTTTACAAACCAAAGATCAAGGGTAGGGATTCCACTTCCACACTTTAGCAGTGAAAAGAGGAATGGGAAATCGACCTCGAAATCAAAAACAGAGGCTCTACAACAGATAATGCAGTTAGCAAACATGAGAGCTGTGGAAAGAGTGCCAACAACAGAACAAGGAAAGGGATTCTACTCAAGACTATTCCTAGTTCCAAGAAAGGAAAAAGTTGGAGACCTATTCTCGACCTGTCCACCTTAAATACATACATCATTGTCCCAAAATTCAAAATGCTGACCCTACAGCAACTTCTTCCCATGCTGGGCAAGGAGTGTTGGCTGCTAACTCTAGATCTCAAGGAGGCATACCTGCACGTCCCCATTCGACCAATCTGCAGAAGATACCTCAGATTTCTTGCAGGATCAGAGCATTATCAATTCTCAGCATTGCCCTTTGGCTTATCTACTGCCCAGAGTATTCACAAAATGCCTGGCATCAGTAATCGCCACTGCAGACTACAGGGAATTCAAATTTACCCATACCTGGACGACTGCCTGCTACAAGGGGACAACAAAAGCAAGCTGACAACAGATTTACAAAGGGTCATTTACTTGCTACAAGCACTGGGATACACAGTCAATTTACAAAAATCAAGGCTGATCCCATCCCAGACAAGGACATTCTTGGGCTGAATTGGACACAGTAAAACAAATGGCTTTCCTAACTGCAGAAAAACAAAGAGAACTCCCTCTTTACTTCTTGGCACTAACAAAACAGAACAAGTTAACAGCAAGAAAAGTACTGCAGGCCTTGGGCTTCATGGCATCATGCATAATCTTGGTTCCACTTGCCAGACTACATATGAGAAAACTACAGTGGTACCTAAAGAATTTATGGTCCCAACACAGGCACAGCCTAGAAACAGAAATTCCACTAATTCCATGCTTAAAACAGGAGTTCCTATGGTGGGCTCAAGCATGCCAGTCAAACCCAGGGCTACCCTTTCGCAGATGTCAAGCAAGCCAGACCATCACAACAGACGCTTCAGACCTAGGATGGGGGGCCCACATGCTGGACAAATGCGTGCAAGGATTGTGGACGCAGGATCAACTTCACCTGCACATCAACCTAAAAGAAATGCTGGCAGTAAAACTGGCAATCCAAAACTTCAGACCATTTCTCAAAGAGGGTCAGTTGATGATAAGAACAGACAACACCACAGTCATGTGGTACATCAACAAACAGGGAGGCACTCATTCATACCCCCTATGCAGAATGACTTTGGAGCTGTGGAACCTGGCACTCAGCTACAACATCCAGTTACAGGCAATATTTGTACCGGGAAAAGAAAATACTCTAGCAGACATATTAAGCAGAACCACATCGGATGCCCACGAATGGATGCTACACCCGGACATCTTCAAGACCATCTCAAAGAAATGGGGAATGCCTCAGATAGATTTATTTGCTTCCTCTCAATCACCAGCTCAAAAGTTCTGCACAAGGACATTCCACCCACTAGCATGGAAAGTGGATTCGCTCTCCTTCAGCTGGAAAGGCCTAACAGCATATGCATTCCCACCTCTTCCCTTGATACACAAGGTATTACTAAAAATCAAGGAAGAACGTCCAAGGATAATCCTAATAGCTCCAAACTGGCCAAGACAACACTGGTACCCACTGCTGAGGAGCATGTCTCAGAACAATCTGTGGCCAATACCCTGATGCCTTTGATGTTAACTCAGAACAACTACAGCATCATGCATCCAAACCTAAAACGTTGCAACTGACTGCATGGAACATCACATAGCAGCAGCTAATCCAGAACTTTCCCAAAGAGTTAAAGACATTATTCTTGAAGCCCGCAGACCTTCAACAAGAAGGAACTATGCAGGAAAATGGAAAAGGTTTGTCATTTGGAGTACTGAAAGAGGAAAAGATGTGTCAAACATAGATATGCCTAACATTCTGGAGTATCTGGCAGAACTTCTACATTCAGGCCTGTCCTACTCCTCCATCAAGATACATGCATCACCTATATCAGCAGAATACAGCTTTGATCCACCTGTTTTTTCACACCCATTACTCAGACAGTTCCTCAGAGGAATCAAGAATGTAAAACCTCCAAGGAAACCACCATTACCAGCTTGGGACTTGAACTTTGTGCTAGAAAAGTTGACACTATCACCCTTTGAGCCAGCAGCAACAGCAGACCTACAGCATCTATCGTGGAAAACCGCCTTCCTACTGGCAATAACCTCAGCCAGGAGGGTTTCTGAACTCCAGGCCCTAATGGCAGTACAACCCTTCCTAATCTTCCATCCAGATAGAGTGTCCATGAGGACTAATCCTACATTTATGCCTAAGGTGGTATCCAGAGTGTCTTTAAACCAGGCAATCCACCTACCTACCTTCTTTCCCAACCCACAAAACAGAGGCGAAAGAATACTGCATACCTTGGATGTACATAGACAGCTACGCTACTACCTGGACAGAACAAAAAGTAGCAGAAAAACTGATCAGCTTTTTGTAGCCTATGCAACAGGAAGGGAAGGAAAAGCTATTTCCAAACAGACAATCTCCAAATGGATAGGAAATTGCATACGATTCTGTTACTCCTTCCATGGAAAACCAATTCCACAGAACATAAGACCTCATTCTACAAGGGCAACAGCCACTACTACAGCCTTTTACGAGGAGTGGCAACCAAAGACATTATTGAGGCGGCTACTTGGACCTCCGTGCATACATTTGCCAAGCATTATAATTTGCCTCTATATTCCAGATCCCGAGCAGGGTTTGCCACTGCTGTACTGCAAGGGATCCTAAACACACCATAATCTAGTTTCTTCCTCCTCCCTAGTTGGCTATGGTATTCTACCCAGTTGTTATGACTGCAGATGCATCCATGAAGGACATAGTACAGTTTTGTACCTACCATAAATGTAGATGTCCGAACTGGATAGCATCTGCAGTCAGGATTACCCTCCTCCTTCCCTCTGTGGTACTCCTAGGGTGTTTACCCTCCTAATAGCTAGCTGGTGGGGAGTCTTTTATGGTGTATTTGTTGTATATATGTACATACATGCTTATTTTTGTGTTTACCACTATCTTTTTGGAAACATTGGCATTTATCCAAAATTTTTAGCCTACAAGAGGGCTACTGGCATCTGGGGCAAGAAACACTGAGGAAAATGGCGTCGGCTGATGCCTTTATACCCGAAGACCAACAGAGATGACGTCGGGTGAAGTGCGACATCAGCCGAAGCCGGACCCGGACTTTGGAATCCGGCCGACTGAAGGGCTGCCTGACGACAGGACAACCCAGTTGTTATGACTGCAGATGCTATCCAGTTCGGACATCTACATTTATGGTAGGTACAAAACTGTACTTTATGGGGGCACCTGACATCTGGGGCAAGAAAAACTGATGTAATGGCGTCGGCTGCATGCTTATTACCCCTGACTACCTGAAGTCATGGAAGATGAGACAGCAACCAACGCAGACCCAAGACTTTGATAATCAGGCCGACTGAGGGATGCTGCAAGCAGATAACCCAAATGTGATGACTGCAACAGTGAATACACTTGAGCATCTCCATTGATGTGTACACAACTGTACTTTTTCATTCTGTCTTCAGCTGATTGGTTCGGATCCAATCCTCAGATTCAACTCTGCCTTTACTAAAGTTCGTGGTCGCCAAGAACTCTTGAGCTTCTCCCTTACCCATAATGCACCAACCCCAAGTTACCTCCGATCTTGTTTGCTGACTTTTTCTAGAAAGGAAATGTTTAATATGCATTAAATGTAGGAGATGTAAAATTGCATGTACTCAATACAGAAAGAAACTATATCTGAAGCTCAATATGAAGGACAAGGATGTCCCTTTAACAGATCTTGTTTGCCGCTTTCCATGAAAGAAGTGGTTCACCTTGCTTTTGAGATAAGTGATTACTAATGTGAAATTGTTCGATCTCGCCTTTTGTTCTTACACACGGGTTCGGAGCCGATCCTCGGCTCTGAGTCGGCTGCTTCACAAGCTCTGCATCTGAAAGAAAGCTCGAGTCACAGTCTATATCCCATGATCCTCCTCTACCATCCCTCAGATCTAGTTTGCCGCTGCAGCTGATCACATCGAGAGAGCTTGGGCCAGTTAAAACTTTCTATTTTTTTTCTGGATTTAGAACTTTAAAAACTTTTTGCTAGTGTGTATATATATATATATATATATATATATATATATACATATATATCTATATATAGGTTTAATGTGTGTGTGTGCATATTTAGCCAGGTTTTGTTACCTTTAGAGGCTTTATATAAATAATCTTAGGGCTTAGGCCTATATTTTTTTTTCTGTCAGGGCTCTGACAGTTAGTAGTAGTAGAACTTTAGCAAAGTTTTTTCCTAGTATTTAGCTACTTAATATTGTGTGCAGTGTTTCATATTTACTCCCTTATTATTCTACATTTATATATATATATTCATAGTTTTACATAGTTAAATTAGGACTGTTTCTGCTTTAGCTGTTTATACTTATTAGTAACTTAGAGTTATTAAAATAACCTTTTTCTTGCCTCGTAAAGTTTGTTTCATGTCAGCTATGTCTGAAAAGGTTAAATCTGGATTTAAAAGGTGTCAGTGTGGACAGAAGATGTCCATCACTGACAATCGTGCTTCCTGCATCTACTGTCTTGGCCCTCTCCACCTGCAGGAGGACTGCTCTATTTGTCACTCCTTCAGTGGAAGGGTCATGATGGAAAGGCGCAGGAAGCTGATAGAGAGGGGCTTATTAAAGCCTGAATTTCAAGAAGCCTTGGAAAAGGCTGATCAGACATCTAAGTCTTCGAAGGGGTCGAAGACTTCGAAGGTATCAGAGCCCAAGTCATCGGCTCCGAGCACTTCTTCTAAGGTTCGGTCGCCGGCTCCACAGACCTCGGGGCTGAGCACTGAGCGATTATCTCTCATCGAGCCTCAGGTCTTGGAGCCGGTGTCTGAGGTTCCTCCACCCTCGATCCTTCAGTCGGTGACACCTTCGGCCCCTTCGACCCGTTCTTCCAGACCCTTATCGGATACGGATGTGGATCGTGTGGTACAGAAGCTCAGGGAGAATACGGCTCTGTCCCAAGTTAATTGCGGTTTCGTCCCAGTTGGTCTCGAAACTGGAAACCCTCCCTGTATCTCCAGCAGACCCTCCTCCGAGACCCTTTGAGTCTTCGGAGCCGGGAGAAGAGGAACCGATGATCGTTGAACCCTCGGTGCCAAAGCCTACTTTTGTGCGATCGGCACCACTGACCTCGACTCCCTCGGAGCCCATCGAGGAGGCACGGAGCTGACTACCTCTCCTTGGTTCCAGGGCCGAGAGTCGAACTGAGCTGTCGGTACCGGCTCTTCCTCTCGGAGCCTCGGCTCAGATTAGTTCGGCTCCGTCCTCGGGGTCGGAGTCCGTGGTCCCGGTCTCTGGGAAACTACCGTGTTCTTCGGACCCGGTGGAGTCCTCGGCCCAGGGCTCCGGGGCCTTCGACGTTATGGGGAAGGTCTTGTCTGAAAAGACATTCACCTCTTCGGAGTCGTCTTCTCCTTCCCCTAAAGGGCCG
This sequence comes from Protopterus annectens, assembly GCF_019279795.1. NCBI lineage: Eukaryota > Metazoa > Chordata > Ceratodontiformes > Protopteridae > Protopterus > Protopterus annectens. The sequence continues at coordinate 205,670,513 of NC_056739.1, read as the reverse complement.
CGTTCTGTTTCTGTACCAGCGATCCCAACCAAGCGTAGAGACCCAATGCCTCAGCCAACCCCAGAGGGTGTCCCCTGTTCCTCGGAAGCTTTACCAGATGCCCCCTCTGATGAAGTCCCGAGGAAAAGATTGTGCAAGAGGAGGCACATTGATTCTCCACAAAAATCACTCACATCAGACACCGATTTGGAAGAGTCAGAGGGGTTCCCACGGTCCCCCTCGGAGGATGTCTCATTTGCTGACATTTTGGAGATTTTGAAACAGAGGGGTGATTGGCAGATCATTGCCCCCACTGAGGACGAATCGGTGTTGCTGAAGGCATTTGGGGCTCAACCTTCTACCTCCTGGGTGACCCCGCCCTTCGATGAACTAATGGAGCTGATAGCTCGAAGGGTGTGGGAGACCCCAGATACAGTGGAACCAGTCCCTAGGAAGCCAAACAAATATATTACTGCCCCCCGAGACAAGGCTTATCTTACAAAAGGAGTCCCAGTGGATGCTATGGTGGTAGCGGCAGCCACGAAGAAGGAAATGTCTGAGTCGTCTTCCTCTGTTCATCCTCCTAATAAGGATTCCAGGACTATGGACAGATATGGGAAGCGCATTTTCAGTTCAGCAACTTTTTCCATGTGTTCGCTGAACTACCTCACGCATTTTACACAACTTCAGAGAGATCTCATTAAAGAGCTGGGAGATACTCTCCAGGGTAACACAGATGCTGCTGTCTCCGAAAAGGTAACAGCACAACTCAACACCCTAACTTCGATAGTAAACTCGTCCATGAGGCTCATTTCATAAGCGGCCGAAGGGTCGAATAGGGCTGCAGCTTCAGCAATCGCTCTGCCGAGGCAATCCTGGATGCGCCTTTGCTCCTTTGCGGAAGCCTTCAAGTCTTCCTTTACCAATGCCCCATTCGATGGTGCCACCCTGTTCGATCCCAAAGTGAAGGAAACTCTCACTCGGTGTGAGCAAGAAGGTAAGACCCTGTCTGCCGTAGGGGTCCGTTTTTCCGCCCCGACCAGACCATACCCCAAAGGGCAAAGAGGCGGAAAGATGTGGTTCCGAAAGACTCAGGGATCTTACCAGCCCACACAGAGCGACGCCCCCTCCAGAGGCAGAGGAGGAGGCAGGAATGGAAGACGCCGCCCAGGTGACAGAGGGGGTCCGCAGAACCAGGACGACAGGGATAGCGTCCTTGGGAAGCCCGTCCAACACTCCTGAAGGGAGGCCCGACTGTCATACTCTGGAGGCAGTCGGGGGTCACTTAGCTTTATACCCAGAGGCCTGGCTAAGTCTTACAATGGATTCTTGGGTAAAAAGCATAGTAACCAGAGGATACAAGATCCCTTTTATCACAATGCCCCCCCAACAAAAGAGATTTCCAGATGTTCCACTCAGTCTGCGAGATCAAGCAGCCATAGAATTAAAAAGGCTGCTCGAAAAAAAGAGTCATCCAACCAGTCCCGGCGGACCAGATAGGATCCGGAACTCACTCAAGGTTCTTTTTAGTTCCAAAGAAAACAGGGGACTGGAGGCCAATTTTGGACCTCAGCAAACTCAATACCTTTGTAAGAAAGGAAATATTCCGGATGGTCACGCTACAATCGATCCTTCCCTTCCTACAGAAGAACGACTGGATGCGCTCTATGTATCTCAGGGATGCTTACTACCATATCAAAATGGCCAAAGTGTCCCGAGATCATCTGCGCTTCCGGCTGGGAGCCAGTCACTTCCAATTTCGAGCACTGCCCTTTGGTCTCACCTCAGCCCCCAGGGTGTTCACCAAATGCATGGCAGTAGTGGCGTCTCACCTGAGACGGATAGGATTCCAGGTGTTTCCATATCTGGACGACTGGCTCCTCACTGCCACCACCAGGCATCGTCTGTTGCAAGCCAGGGAATACACGATCAACCTTTGTTCCCGTTTAGGGATCTCAGTCAATTTCGAAAATCTGCCTTATCGCCCTTACAGCATATTTCATTTATAGGGGCGGAATTAGACACTACTACAATGCTAATCAAACTCCCACAAACAAGAGTATCAACCCTCAGAGACCAGGTCGCTATTCTGATTCAGGGCAGAAAAGTTTCTGCGGCACAAGTGCTAAAAGTACTGGGTTTGATGTCAGCCACGTTGATTGCAGTTCCCCTCTGCAGGATGCACATGAGGATCCTCCAGTGGCTACTCTTCATGCAGTGGTCATTCCAACAACTCCCTCTGTCTCACCACATTTCGATCACGGAATCTTGCAAGCGGGATCTTCAATGATGGCTAAACAGCCAAGACCTAACGATGGGCCGTCCGTTTGTATTACCCAGTCCTATAGCCACAGTAACCACGGACGCTTCCCTGATGGGGTGGGGGTGGGGGGGCTTTTTCAGGGGAGAACAGTCCAAGGAGAGTGGTCCAAGATAGAGCACAATCTGCATATCAATGTTCTGGAGCTGAGAGCAGTGTTCCTAGCGTTGCAACACTTTCACGAGTCTCTACCTCTAGGAACAGTGGCAGTTCAGACGGACAATATGTCGGTGGTCTGGTACATAAACAAGCAGGGGGGAACCAGATCTTATCCATTATGCAGAGAGGCCCAGAGAATTTGGCAATAGGCGGCGTCCACAGGTCGTTTAGCGCACATCCCGGGGTCATCCAACGTCATTGCAGACAGGTTGAGCAGAGCCCATCCTGTTAACTCACGAGTGGTCCCTGAACAACCTAGTAGCGGAAAGGATTTTCCGCAGATGGGGCCAGCCTTGCTGCGACCTTTTTGCATCCCCTTTGAATGCCAAATGCAGAAGCTACTTTGCCCTTCTTCCCCCCCCCTCCGGGGGGTGCCCCCGGGTCTCCTGTATGCTTTCCCTCTTGTTCCCTTGATTCCCAAATTTCTACAGAAAGCCAGGAACCTGGAAAGGACTATCATATTCATAGCACCATTCTGGCCTCGACAGATCTGGTTTCCCTTCCTTCGTGCCCACCTGATGGAGGAACCATGGATTCTGGACCCAGAGCCAGACCTTTTGACTCACTCGTCGGGAGTTCCTCATCCGTCCCTACGACCCCTCAAATTGACAGCTTGGCTTCTCCACTTCCCAATTTAGCCAGGTCAAAGTTTTTGTCTCCTTCAGTACAACACATCCTACTTTCTTCTCACAAACCTTCTACCAGAAAACTATACAAAAGCAAATGGAAACGTTTTGCTTGCTGGGCGTCAACACAAGGATTAGACCCCTTGGTAGCCCCAATACACAAAATTCTAGAATTTTTATCCACACTGTTTCACGGAGGGGCCTCTACTTCTACGATAAGGGTACAGTTAGCGGCCATATCGAATTTTCATGTAGGTGAAGGGGATTCTTCAGTCATGTCTTACAGGCTTTGTAGGGCCTTCATGAAGGGTACCTTTCACCTTCGACCACACATTCAAGATCCAATCTCCCCATGGAATTTGAATTTGATGTTGTCTCAGCTTATGCTACCACCCTTTGAACCAGCGTCAACCTGTTCGATTAAGTATGTGTCATGGAAGACCCTATTCCTCATCGCTATTACCTCAGCTCGTAGAATTTCAGACCTCCAGGCACTGTCAGACCGCCATACATGATTTTTCACCCTGATAGAGTTTCCTTACGTACTAATCCGTCCTTTCTTCCGAAGGTATGCTCAGTACTTAACATTAATCAATCCATTGAACTACCCACATTTTTCAAAAATCATTCAAACAAATTGGAGTACATGTTACACAAGTTGGATGTGCATAGACAATTGAGATTTTATCTGGACAGGACAAAAGACTATAGAAAATCAGACCAACTGTTCGTGTCATTTGCGGAGAATAAGAAAGGCATGGCAGTAACCAAGCGAACATTATGCAAATGGCTGTCGGACTGCATAAATTTTGTTTATTCTGCTTCAAAGCAACCACTTCCATTCAAGCCTAAGGCTCATTCTACCAGGGCCGTTTCTACTACTTCTGCCCATGCCGCTCTTCTTCCGTTGGATACTATTTGTGCAGCGGCTACGTGGGCAAAACCTCATACGTTTGTCACTCATTACAAAGTAGACAGGTCCTCCAAGGACAGAGCATCTTTTGGTTCCACTGTACTCAGGAACGTTCTTCCATAAGTCACCCAGGGTAATGGAGCTAGGGACGCTACCCGTGTGTAAGAACAAACGGCGAGATCGAACAATTTCACATAAAAAGTTATGTTCTTACCATAACGTTCCATGTGAAATGTTCATCTCGCCTTTGTTCTTACAACCCCTCCCTCCATCCCCCACCACGTTCTGGAAGAACGGGTATGACTAGTGTCTGGTTGGTTTGTCTAGATGGCCTTCTCTACCCAATCCTCAGTAAGCAGCCTATTCTTTTTTTTGCCTACCTGGGGGTGGTTCTAATCGTATGCAGCTTCTAGTGTGTGTGATTGCATGAGAGTTAGACGCAGTGATTAGTACTGTTTTCTGGTTCTCGCAAACTAGATCTGAGGGATGGTAGAGGAGGATCATGGGATATAGACTGTGCCTCGAGCTTTCTTTCAGATGCAGAGCTTGTGAAGCGGCCGACTCGGAGCCGAGGATCGGCGCCGAACCCGTGTGTAAGAACAAAGGCGAGATGAACAATTCACATGGAACGTTATGGTAAGAACATAACTTCTTTTTATCTTCTGTTGCCCTGTACTATGTAATATTTTCTAATATTTATATATTATTTATCCCTTACCTTCATACTGCATCGTATTTGTTGTTACCATAGTTGGTAAAATTTTGTTGCTTTATCTCTGCCTTTTGCACTTTTAGTGTACTTATTTAATTACTGTAGCTAGTAATTTCCTTTCTACACATCTTTTACCATCGCTGGTAGTTTTTCCTTCTCCCTTTTTTCATTCCCCAAAAAAAAAAAAAAAAAAAAAAAAAAATCCTGTTATTAAATTTCCTTCCTATATAGTTTGGTATGATGGCCAGAAAAGACCCCACTGGGTTTAAAAAGTGTGTTAAGTGCAGACACAAACTACCAATGTTTGATGCCCACATTGCTTGTGTTTACTGCCTTGGGATTTTACAGCTCCAAGAAGATTGTTCAGTCTGCCATGGCTTCAATCCCAGGGCTTTGGTAGAAAGAAAGAATAAACTTATACTGAAAGGCATATTACTATCTGCTTTTGGCGAGGCAGTATCTGGAGCTCAATCTCCCAAAAGTAAACTGTCAAAAAAACATTTGCCTCCGAGATCATCCACCTCATCCTCCTTGGTTTTGGAGCCATCAAGGAAAAGGCGCAAGTTAGATCTGGTCAGAACCAAGAGTTCCTCACCCCTGGATCCAAAAAAGAAAAAAGTTATGGACCTGACCACCTTGAATATGACAAAAAAAGATATCGGATCCAACTGCCTCAAGCCTTGTATATCTACCCAGGACAAGATACTCGCCATCCATGGATCCGGTGCCTTCAAGGGTGCCCTCACCCTTTTCACAGCATCACTGACCCAGTTCCCTCTCTATCATTTCCACTTGTTCTTCCAGAAGTTTGACGGAGGAAGATGTGGAAAAGAGTGGTGTGGAAGATCCTCTGGCTGCAGAGTCAGACCGGGGTCTTATTAGCTGCTACCCCTTCGGGTCAGGAGATCCATTCTTCAGCTACACCCCTGCTTACATGTTCCTTCTGT